>NC_061117.1:226275536-226391033 GCF_002878395.1 Capsicum annuum | reverse complement strand
TGCATAAGTTTTAAGAATATTTATTTACTGTGAAAAAAGTTTTGAGGCTATTGCATGTTTCACTATGCTAATGTATGTATTAGAACCCATAAATTGCATAACTCCGATTTTAAAAGTTTACCAAATAAGTTATTAGTAATACACAAAGCTAATATATGTATTATTTTTTTTAACAAATAATATTAACCAAAAGAAAAACCTGGACAATATTAAAATGCAAAGAAAGAAAGTATAAAAATCCGATCACTCTTTTCACAAATAAAAAGAACTAGAGTACATATAAAATCATCTCATAATGAAACTTTAGATTTTATTTGAGTGCGTACCATCTGATCAACTTCATCTTATCGATTAAAAATGCATTTATTTGAAATAAGATGTCAATTTTATCATCACATTTTAAAAATAAAAAAATAAAACAAAATTCATCCAAATCAAATAAAGTTTGATTTAATACAACATTCATTATTGTCAAAAATGTCTTTTTTATCCCCATAAATTTCCCAAATCAAACATCAAAACCTTTTCACTTTTCATAACTTATAAGGGATCCAATCACAATTAATGAAACTAGTAGTCTCTGAACGTAATTAATATAAAAATATTTAACCCTTCCTCCCTCATTTTCTTTCCAGAGGTTTAGGGTTTAGGTAAAGCCACTCTTCTTCTTTAGCTCTCAAAGATGATTACAGGCGGAAGAAGCTTAATTTCTTCATCGCCGGCGTTTTCAAATGATGCAAAGAAGCTTCTCGTATGTACCGGAAACACCATTTCCATTTTCAGCACATCTACTGGCTTACAGGTTCACTTTACTTTGTCCAAAAAATATACAGCTGAAAAATTAGCTGTGTAAGTTGTTAATTTTTGTAATTTTTTGTTTTTGCAGATTGCTGAATTGGAAGGACATAAAGGATTGGTGACATCGGTAGTGGTAGTACCGTCTACTAGTCCGGCAGGAAAGATATTGTGTTACTGTTGGACTGCGTCGGAGGATGGTACTATTAAATATTGGGATTTTTCGGTACCAGAGCTGATAAGAAGTATTGATGTTCAGTTTCCCATCCACTCAATGGTAAATTTCTTTCTTTTTTTTTTTTTTTACTCTGAGTGCTTCAATGTATAATCAATCAAACGTTCGACGTGAACTATGACATAATGTCGAGATTATTATGGATTGATTATGACTATATTACCTGGTGGTTGTGGTAGTTATACATTGTATATAGTTACCTCGAGCTATAGCTCGAGCTTGGAAGTTGATAGTGTACCTTGACTGTTCCACTGGTACCTCCTACCACTGTCTAGACCAATGGAAAAGAAAACACCTTTTTCGTCTCTGTTAGGATTTGATTCGGGTATTAGTAGTATTTCAACTCTAAAGTTGAGAATTTCATTTTTTTCTGTGAGACTCCTGGCTAGAATATTGATTTTACTGCTTACCTCTATGAGAAAATAATAGATAAATTGAAATTACATGGAGAAAAAGGATTGTTAGTGAAGCATAAAATCTAGCATTAGGTGATTTAGGTGCTAGTGATGCTCTTTTTTGCTAAATGAATGTCATGCCAAGGCTTGGGAATTTCTGGAGCTATAATTGGGCAAGGACACAAGTATATGGATGGGACGAAATTAGGTGTAGTTAGCTGTGGGTTCCTTTCCTACTTGAGGAAATGGTAGTTGCCTAGATACCAGGAATGTAGGACTAGATTCCTGGAAGAACTCACGAATTGCATTATACACGAACAAATGGACAATCTGTCATGACGAAACCACTTTCCAGCTTCACCTTTTCTGTTGCTTTACGTTGTATACTAAGTACTAGTCAGGTCTAGCAACATCTCTTTCCCAGACTCTGTGTGTGTGCTATCATTTCGGCATATCTTTATATCATCCCTCTGTCATCTTTACCAGGTAATTCCAGGTTTATCATTACAACCGACAGAGAGTAGCGAAAAGGCTTCTGATCTTTTTGCATATGTATCTATCAGAGTTTTGAAAGAACAGCAGGGAGAGAGTAATGCTTCATGGTGTCAGATAAGGAAGTGTAACTTAACCAAATCTACTTTGGTTGGTGGAGTGACTCTCGCTGAGGTATGCGAAATTGTCTGCCACGCTTACCTATTTCCCATGAAGAAAAAGTATCTATCGATTGTTGTAATTTTTGCACTAAGATGGCTCTTTGTAAAAAAGTAATTGTGCATGAAGATGGTTCTAGGTCTAAAACAGTAGATTGTTGTTGGTTGTTTAAATCGTGACCAGTGTTTTATGATTGTCCCGAATAGAAAATCTATTACACAAGTCATAGGATTTTTTTTTTTAAACTTCTTTGTTAAATCAGTATGAAGTTACCCGTCTCTTCAGTTATGTTTCAGATCCAACCTTGAAACCTTATATATCTTATTAAAAATATATCACACCAGCTAATGTTAACGATTTTATGAGGTAGTGGTATGGACTGCGTACACTTTACCCTCCCTAGACCTCAATTTGTGGGATTACGCTGGTTATGTTGTTGTTGTTACTGTTAACAATCGTGCAAGTGTTTTCCGGGGCAAAATATATGTTTTCATGTTGAACTATTTATAGCTTGTTAAAAAGTTGTCTTGAGCTATCTTTTGCTTCTAGATCGTATGTTGACATGAAGGTGTGATGATCTTTTACATCATTGCATTTGCCACAGTCAAATTCTCACCCTTACCTTATTTTACAAAGTAAAGCCTACAATAGCATTTTTGTCTGCGGTCGAGGTTGACCACGGTTTCTAACTTTCTCGCAGAGTCAAAAAAACACACTATCAATAACACTAAGTTCTACTGGAAGATACATGGGCATCTGTGACAAGCGCAAGCTTCGCATATGGGAAATACCAGCAAAAGATTCTGATCAAGCAGTGCTTAAGAAAATCAGGTTACATCATACGAAAGCCGTGAGCACTCTAGCTTTTCATCCAACAGACAGAATTGTTGCAGCTGGAGATGTAACTGGAAGGATCTTAATATGGAGGGGTGTTGGGGATCATAGTTTCTCATCGGGAAATAAACAGAGAGGAGGACTGATGAAGGACATTGAGGAAAAGCCCGGAGTTAGGGGGGAAGATGATGCTGATTCTTGTACCACAAGGCACTGGCACTCTGCAGAAGTGAAAGTTCTCTTTTTTTCTTCCGACGGTGCCTATCTCTACTCAGGTATAAATTTAGTATGAGCCGCATGGTTGGTTGTATAAATATGAGTTTAGAACCTTGTATTCATGGTGATGCTCTTGTGGACAACTTATTGTATACAAAGTCATAGCTTGTTGGAACTTTTTAGGAGCATCTCTCTTCTATTTATTTGGAATTTAAAGTACAAAATGTAGTATGATTCAATGTTTACTTGAACTTAGCAACTATTTAACTTGATCCAGGTGGGAAGGAAGGAGTTCTCGTGGTTTGGCAGTTAGACACAGGGAAGCAAAAATTCCTCCCGCGAATAGGATCCCCCCTTTTGTATTTTACCATCTCATCTGATCCTTCTCTGTCCTCTGTAAGCAGATTCGTCCATAAAGTAAAAGTCGTTGCCACTGGATTTTGTTCTTACTAAGTAAATTTGTCCAGATATCTTGTGCAGATAATCGAATCTACCTTCTTAAAATGCCTTCGATGGAAGTATTGAGATCCATTCAAGGAATCAAGGTTTGTTCTTTCTCTTAGGCAAAACATAACTAGAAAAGATTAAAAGTGGAGAAGAGACTTCATGCCTGTCAGCATTTTGCTAGGATGTTGTTCTGTGTTCATAATAATTATCAAAGGAAAAAATCTTAAGTTCATTAACGATTTTGTTTGACATATATATATATATATAAATATGGAATGTTGTTCCAAGCTCTAGAACAAATCTATCTTATTGCAGTTGTACATGTCACTGTTGGGTCTCATTTCCCTTTTGGTTTCATGCATATCTTGTTTATGTTGATTCTCTTTAGATTGGTTATCATAACTACAAACCGTGTGTATATGAGCAATAGTAAAGATTCCTCTAGCCCAATGGCTGCAGTGGGTTAGATGATCATCTATGCGCATGTTCTATAATGTCTTTGCTTGGAGTGTTTGGTCAATCCATTCAACACACTTATTTCCATCTTACCTGATGTTTGGACATGGCATATCGAAATTTTCACTTTGGGAGTCCTTACATCTTTAATTTTCAGCTTCGTAGCACGGTCTTGGATATGTCTGATGGCTCATCTGAAGGAATTGTTTTTGACTCTGCCGCGGGGCTAGTTGCCGTATGTTCAGAAAATTACTGTATCCAGTTCTATAGCTTGTTTAATGACCGTGAGGTTTCTGAGGTAAGTGGATAGTTTTTTCTGTTTAGCGCAAAAAAGAAAAAAAAGAAGATAAAGTTAAAAAAAAAAAGGGAAATAAAACTTGCAACCTAATTTTCTTTTACCTTTTTTTTTAGTAGCACGCTTTCGTGTTGTTTCAATCTTTTTGCGTGACAATTAGTCTGTCTGGTAGCGCCCTTGGGGTGTTTGCCTTTTGTTTTGATTCACAGAGAGGGGTTTTGTAAGGTTTCCTGGACATCTGATGTCCCGACTTTTATGATTGGGGCTAGGAGCATACATTTTTATTTTACAGGCAAGCTTTAGATATATCCAGTGAGTAGCAGGGAGGGGGATTCGAGAAGAGCAATCATTTAAACATTAGATGTACTTTTGTGAGCTAGCAAACAGTTTTCCTCGTCTTAGTACTTTAAATATGTATTCTTTTTACTAGAGTTGGTAGTTGATTTTGCCCCTACCTGTCCATTTGTAGGTTCTAGTTTGTGAAAGAAGCCACCAACCAGCTGATGAAGTCACGGTATAGTTTTTTTTCCTGTTGATCTTCTTATTTTATTTGCGAAGTCCTGAACAGCCATATATAAATTTATATTCCAGTATCTGATCAGTATTTATAATTGTTTATATGGATGCGTGTGTGTCTCTGGGTGAATGGTAGACGACAAGTTCCTATATCCTAGAATTAAATAACCTGAGAAATTGATCAGCTTTTCTACTACTTTGTACCATGTGCTTCTAGACAGAATGTGGATTTCCCTTTTGTGGATTTTCCCTTTGTTATTGGTTATATAAATTCTTCTCCCCAACAAATTTTCCAAGGAATAGGGAAGAACGAAGAAACCTAGCTGAATTTGCAATGATTTGTTTGTTGAACTTAATCTTGTGCTTCACATCATAAACCTATTATGCTCCGATCTCAAGTTCCATAGTCTTCATACTATGCATTACAACATACTCTGGAACAAGTTTCCTAGATGGTTAGAAACCCTTCTACGGAGTGCGGAGAACAGTGCTTCTATTGAAATTATTGTAATAATATGAACAAGCTGTTAGAAGTTGAGGGTTGAACAGTTCTTTTTTGGTCTGTTGCAGGTCATCGTGGATTTGGTCGCCCTGTCTCCAGAGGGTTCCATCATGATTACTGTAGAAACAAGGTTTGCTGAAGAAGGAATAGGAGGTCTTGTAAGTCTGAAGTTTTGGTCATGCAGCTCTTCAAATAAAGACTTCAGCTTATCCACAGTTGTCTATGAGCCCCACAGGTTCTTTCTTGTATAATTCTCGGAGTTCGTTTTGTCTCAAAATGTGTATTAGCTAGCGCTCTAATAAACTGGGCAGTACGTCTTTCTTGTAAATCTATCTATGCTCTAGCTTTTCTTTCATGCTGGGTTTGCAGAGATTCTGGTATTTCGTCCATTGCTTTCCATCCTTTGCGTCACATGGCTGTTACCACCTCACAGGGTGCTGATTTCAAGGTAAGTTGATAAATTTAAATGTTAGTGAAGTTATGAGTTCAGTGTTCACTAACAACACTGTCTTTTGGTAGGTTTGGGTCGGCAGTCAGGAGATGCAACAAAAAGACCGGATGCACCACGCTGGATGGACATGTCATTCTGTTGGTTCTTACAAGTATGTTTGGCTTAAGTTGAACATTATAGAGAAGTCACATTATTGATTTTATTCTGTTATGTTTACCGTAGAATGTCTAAAAAATGATCATAGCAGTCAGATAAAAAACTGACCTACCACGTAGAAAGATCCCAACTGTTTGAGAAAAGAGATTCTAGGTGAAAATGCCACTTTTTTTGCTGTTCATTCAGTTTCATTTCATTTGCACATGAACACTAGCAATCTGCTGTCATTTGCATTTAATGTTCTATGATTTATGGCACAGCTTGTTTCAACTATGCCAATGTTCATGACTACTACATAATAAATAGATAGGACCTCTATTTTCTTGTTTGACATGGCTTTCTCCTTTTATAGGAAAAAGGCAATGACAGCGGCTGCCTTTTCCGGAGATGGTTCTGTGCTGGCTGTTGCTGCAGAAAGAGTTATTACGTTGTGGGATCCAGAGAAGAATATTCTTGTGGCGACAGTTGGGGACAGTCTTGAGGTATATTCTTGACAGGCCATTATTAATTTCACACTATTGGCCTATCAAAACAAATAACAATCTGACTCTTCTGATTTCAGATTTAAATCACCTGCTTTGGAGGGAGAAAGTTTTTTACTCAGTGTTTGAAAGCGTTCTACCTCAAGTGGTCTTTATAACTTATTAATAACAAAAATTTGTTCTTTACGACTCACTCCCTGTTGCTGTCTGGTAAATTTCATTTAATGGCAAAGAAGCTAGCTATGAAGTTATCCTTTTTGTTAAAACAAACGAAGGAAATATGAGCCCAGGAAACAACCTAAATACCTTGACAACAAATCTTGAAAAAATTATTTGCAGTTTTGATGCTTTCCTCGTGGCACTTTGTACACCTTTATCATTCTTTCTATATTGATCTATACATTATTTGTCTCATTTGAACTATTTCCTTTGTGCAGCCAATCTCTTGGTTAGCATTTATTGGGAAGTCAGAGTATATTGTAACCACATCGCAAGGTTCTAATGCACAAGTATCAGTGTGGAGCATGTCAAAACTGTCTGTATCATGGTCTTACAGGCTTAAGATAGAAGGTTTGTATGTCACTTGTTTCTCATACTTTGCCCTAATAGACTTCAGACAACAGTATTAAAATTATATCAAAACCTTATCATTTATTTCTAACAGTCTGCTTCTAGTTAATGAGAAAAATGGGTGAACATCTGATTTTTTTGAGAGATACTTCCCATTTTCATTGTCTTTTCATATCTTGAGAGAGAGAGAGAGAGAGAGAGAGACTCGATTAAGGATTCTGCTTCTAATTAATGAGAAAAATGAGCGGACATCTGAATTTTTGAGCAGATAATTTCTCATTTTGATTGTCTTTTTCTCGAGAGCGAGACTTGATTAAGGATTCTGCTTCTAGTTAATGAGAAAAATGGGCGAACATCTGATTTTTGAGCAGATATTTCTCATTTTCATTGTCTTTTCATATGTTTTTCGGGGGGAATCTTTTTATTGTTATGTAATGTGTCAAACATTACCATAAACCATTTGTTAATGTTTTTTTTTCAATTAATATCTTATTCATCACTGCAGCTGTAACTTGTGCGATGGATGACTCCTCGTTTGCCATCCTGGTCCTTCTCCCAAAGTCAGTTGGATATGGGGCCACAACTCCGGCTGGGGATGGTGTGATCTTATTATTCAGCGCTGGAGATCCTGTTCCCGTAGCAAGCTGGTTTGTAAGAAAGGTATTGACTCCCGTTTCCTCAAATTTTGAGTTTTTCTTTCTTTTCAAAGTTTTTAGTTGGGAACTTGATGTCAGTTATGATGGGGATTCGTTTAGAGGTGGTGAGTTCTTGATCTTGTGAAGGCTTTCCTGCACCCAGTGTAAATATGTTTCTGACACCTCTCTTTTATTTTTCTGTCACCATCACCCTTCAGAAGAGACTGCAGTTATGTTATGTGTACCTTTCTGACAGTTTCTTGCCTTTCTAATCTAATTCATTTGTTGCGAGAGGTATCACATCTCTTAAAGTGGAAACTCTATCTATAAATGGGGCAAGAACTGGGCATCTTTACTTTGTTTGCTTCTCATTCTCTCTTAAACAGGCAAAAGGTGCTTCACTTGCTTTCGTTCGCGGAAGTCCCAAGTCGGAGGATGATGGCAGATCAGTGCAGTTGCTGTTAGCGTATCTAAACGTTGATCATGAATATGTGCTTTTTGATCCATTCGACAGTCACACCCACATACATAAGATAAGCCGAGGAAATCTTGCTGATGTTGAGGAAACAGGTCTGTCCCATTTTGTCTACCCTTGTCACATAGCTTTTATGAATTTCAGTTTCTAGCCTCTGTTAATCCGGGATGTACATCGGCCTCTTTTGGTTTATTTTATGTGTGATGGGGTGCTTCAGGATAACTGTGGGTTGGACCAAAATACTCAAAAAGTAATTGAAATTAACCTTACTCTTAGAAGCTTTAATGGGTGCTACAGGCCCTAAAATGACGAGCCCTGAGGCCCAAAGATGTATGGTTACTGCATGGTCTCTTGTGATAACCTAAGGAAAGAGGAAGAAACATAAGCTGAATTGGTTGACTACAAAGTCCTTGTTTTTTCATAGCATCATTGTCAAATCAAAGCACATATTCTAGAAAATCTTTAGCAAAATTATCTTTCTACAGTGTTTCTTTAAATATTTAAAGAAAACTGTCATGACTGGTGAAACTATATGCTATCCTATTTGCAGGGAAGTTCGGTTATGCATCTATCTATGGGGACCTACCAGAATTTGGCTTAGAGAGAAAACAAGTTCCATCTATCACATCAGTACCATCAGGAAGATATTGGGAGACGCTTTTCAGTGGACCATCTCACAATCTTCCTCCTCTTACTAAATTGTGTTCTACATTCCTGGAATCATTATTGCAGAAGAGAAGTAGTGCAGTTGAGTGATTTGTCAGTAAGTTTCTTGCAAGGCAGACTCTCTGGTCTAATCTGTGCTCATTGATGAGACGACGACGACATTGTTGTTAAAACTTGGATCTCATTGCAGCTGAGAGAGCTGCCTGACATGCACATAGTGACACTAGCTCGAGGCTGTGAACAGTGGGGGTCGACGTAAAATCTGGTCTAAGGAGGCAGCCATTCCGTTAAAGCTGTGAGTTCAAGAAAGGATGCCCAGTTTGAGTGGGTTTGGAATTTTGGTAGCACGATTAGATGTCTTGTCTGGATATTGAATTTTTGTAGCTTGGAACTTATTATTGAGCCTGCGAGGTTAAACAGGAATACAAACGAATTCTACTTAAGTCATGTTGTGTTTAATAGTGTCACATTTATTAGCGCAATAGTCACACTTTAAATATTCTGCATTAACTTGATGCTCCTGTTCCTAGGAGAGAAAAGTTTTACTTTTGACTGTCCTACAAATTAGGCAGACATGATAATAGCACATTATTGTGTTTTAACAAGTTAAAAAACTGTTTTATGACCTGCATTTCCCAACACAAACAGAGAGAAGTAGCAGCTAAATAAAGTTTTTTTTATTATTAGCAACAGTACGGAAGGATCCAAAGATAATTTCCAAACATATGCAAAACAAACAGAACTTCAAAGCTGATGATGAGTGATGAGGTTTAGTTCCAACTCAAGGAGGATTTGTTGTCAAATTGTCAGCCTTGTTGCTATCAAACATGAGGGTTGCAGCTGCCGGCGGCAGATTTTTATCCATATTCTCATCCTCATAAACAACGGGATCTTGATGTTTTTCTTCTTTTTGTTTTGCTGCTGCAATATTTTGTGCACTTGAGGAGAGTTCAACGGGTTGAGAATCAGCAATCTTGCCTTGTTGATTCTCAATACTATGAGCACTGGGAAAAAGATCCACAGGTTGAGAGTCAGCAATTTTTCCACCTTCAAGAGGAGTGCCTGCTTTGTACCTTATTCTAAGAGCATCATCTTCAGATAGTCTTGCTTGAGCTGTCCCAAAACTTACATCATCTTTGCTCTTGGCCATTGCTTTTGCAACAAAAACCTCTGTCTGCTTCTCTATTTGCTCCTTTCTGGTGACCACTAGAATGTACTTTGGTTTAATTAGTTCCATGCAAAGCTTTATAAGCAGAGCAAAGGGGCAGAGGGAGACAAGTGTTCTGCTTGTGAAGACGTGGACCCTCTTTCTTGCTGCCTAATACTACTAACAGCTTGCAAAGCAATACGTAGCTTTACCAAAAAAAAAAAAAAGAAGAGCTAATTGACATTGGATTTGGATGTCTTCGTATTACACCAACATACCAATATAATCGCACAAACGAAGATTGAAAAGGTATTGTTACGTAAATATTTTTTGCTATCAATAGGGAGATCATTTTTAATAGATGGGACATTCACGTGCTATATCTATTTATTTCTGTATGATTAAGTGTGGAATTTCAATTTTCAAGTCTTACCCAATAGCATTTCCTCTTACACATTTTCTTTCTATTAATTTAGAAACGAAGTTAAAATTAAAAATTTATGAATTTTACATCTACCCTCAAATAAATATAGTGTAAATATATTTACCTATGTAATAAATTTATAATATGAACAAAAAAGTATAATGAAAAGCTAATGGTTTAGAATGTGTTTGGGTGTGTTTATAAGTTGGTACTTTGTTGCTTATAATGGTGTTTGGTAAAGTTATAATTTGATTAAAATAAGTTGATTTTGACTTTTTTTTAAATCAAAATCAAGAAGCAGTCAAGTAGGTGCTTATTTTTTTGAAATTTTAAGTTGACAGTGTAAATTACTATTTTGACTCTTGCAATTATATGTTATTCCATTTTACCCTTAATCAACAATCTTATTTTGTCTTTCAAATAAATAAGTGGGCTGATTAGCCCCGCTTTAAATAAATAAAAAAACCGAATGATACGAAATTTTAATGTAACCATGAAAAAATAAATAATCTTTTAATATGTAATTATATTTTTCAAACACAAACATTCAACACTTTAAACTCTTAAAAAAAATATTTTTAACGTACAAATTAATAGTCATTCATGAAAATATTTTTTTAAAATATATATTTATTTTAATTTGAATCATTTTAGCAATAAAAATTAATAATAATCAACTGTATATTATTAACAACTATAAAAATATTTCAGTCATTTTAATTAAAAAAAAGTATTTAAAAACATTATTTACCAAACACATTAATAATTATTTTTTAAATTTCAGCACTTTTATTCAAACACTTTAACTTTAAAATACCCTTTTTTTCAGCTTATGCCAAACGGGAATACGAATCCGTATCTAATATCATAACTCGTCCATTATATTTTATTCTCCAAAAAAAAGGTGGAGAAAAAACAAAGGAACTTTATGATTAAGTCCCCTCACCCGTATTTTGGATAACACTAAAGAGAGGGAGTGGACAGAGATGGAGCTCAACTTCTCTACTAACTCAATACTGTACACTTAGAGGCAACAAGAAGAACAAAAAGCTCTCTTTTTTCATAATCAAGAATGGCATAGATTCTCTAAAAGACCCTATATTGTATGTTCTTTTTTTTTTTTTTTTTTTTTTTTTTTTATGATTCTTGATTTCATGGCAGTCCCATTAAATTCAGTGTCCACAGCAACAAATCCATCACCAGAAAATGCCAGAAACTCTTGTGTTTTTTTACCAAAGTTCCTTCCTTTCTTCTATACTAAGTCCATTTCAAGAAATCTAGCTTCTTCCCATTCGAGTTCAGCTGTAAAAGAACAGGTACCAGTAGCTTCAAAGGGGAGTAGTAGTAGTAGTACTATTTTCACTCTGCCCAATTGGAGGTCAGGGAAAAATGACCCAAGAAACAAAGAATTTAGACTTTATGATGCCTTTTTGTATTTGGAATACATGGTGGGAAAGGGACTGAAGCCTGATAAAATCCATGCAACTCAGCTTTTGTATGATCTTTGTAGTTGTAATAAACTTAGGAAAGCTGCTAGAGTTATGGAAATGATGGTGAGTTCTGGTACTATACCTGATGCTGCTTCTTACACTTTCTTGGTGAATAATCTGTGTAAGAGGGGAAATGTTGGTCATGCTATGCAATTAGTTGATAAAATGGAAGAATATGGATATCCTACTAATACTGTCACCTACAATTCTCTTATAAGGGGCCTTTGTATGAGGGGGAACTTGAATAAAAGCTTGCAATTCGTCGAAAAGTTGATGCAGAAAGGGTTGGTACCAAATGCATATACTTATTCCATATTGCTTGAGGCTAGTTATAAAGAAAAAGGGGTTAATGAAGCAATGTTGCTTTTAGAAAATATTATTGCCAAAGGTGGAAGGCCTAATTTGGTTAGTTACAATGTTCTCTTAACGGGGTTGTGCAAAGAAGGGAGAACAGATGAAGCGAAAGAGTTCTTTAGAAACTTGCCTTCGAAAGGGTTTAATCCTAATGTTGTTAGCTATAATATCTTGTTGAGGAGCTTGTGTTTTGAAGGTCGCTGGGAGGAAGCGAATGAGTTGCTGGCGGAGATGGTTGGAGAAGAATGTTCACCATCGATAGTAACATACAATATATTGATTAGTTCACTTGCTCTTCATGGCCAAACGGATCATGCCATCAAGATTCTGGATGAAATGTACTTTGGAGAACAGTTCAAGCCAATCGCTGCTAGCTACAATCCTATAATTGCACGTTTATGCCAAGATAGGAAAGTTGATGCAGTAATTAGTTGTCTTGACCAAATGTTGGAACGACATTGTAGTCCTAATGAGGGGACATATAATGCCATTGCCGTGCTTTGTGAGGAAGGATTGGCTCACGAGGCCTTCTCAATTCTCCAAGCTTTGAGGATCAAACAGAGCTATCCCATTCATGATTTCTGCAGAACTGTGATTTCTGGTTTATGTAGGAAAGGAAACACATTTGCAGCGTTTCAGCTTCTGTATGACATGACAGCCCACGGATTTACTCCAGACTCATACACGTATTCATCATTGATCAGAGGATTGTGCTTGGAGAAGATGTTGGTGGCTGCCGTTGATGTATTCTACATCATGGAAGAAAATGGATATAGGCCTGACGTTGACAATTTAAATGCGCTTGTGCTTGGTCTATGCAAATCCAGAAGAACAGACTTGTCGCTAAAGATATTTGAGGACGTGATCAGCAAAGGTTATATGCCCAATGAGATAACATATACCATTCTAATTGAAGGGATCATCCATGAAGAACACAAGGAGCTTGCATCAGTAGTCTTAAAGGAACTGCATCTGAAAAAAGTAATAAGTAGAAATACTGTTGAAAGACTTGTTATGCAATATGAGCTTGAGGAGGATATGGCAGCATGCTGATCTTTCACAATTACGACAGTGAGTGGTCACAGGATGAGAAACTAACAAACGTTATTCATCAGCAAATGCTAAATACGCCAAATCAACAGAATTATTCTCTTGCTGCCTGTCAGATGGGAACTTTACACAACTAATGAACCTTTCAGGATAATTGGTTTTCAGATATGGTTTTTTATTTATTCATAGTAGGCTTTAAGAGGTGAGTGGTGAAACTTATCGATTATCACTAGTTTGCTCTTGCTGTATAGCTCCTTTATCTGAAGCTTTCTTTCTAGTTGTGTATTGTCTGATAGAACACGCAGTGTTTGCCTTCCACCCATGGTTAGTTTAAGTAAATGTTGAGCATGACAAAATTGATGTTGCACACCTAGCATGGATTAGTGACACTTCTTTTTCCATATATGTGGAAAATTTTGTACATCTGCAATTTCAGTTGGTGAGCATCTGTTACTTGCGCTCATAAATGAAAATCTCCATCTTTTGTGTGCAGCAAATATAGCCAAGTCTAGGAGAGTTCCAACTCAACTCAATTATATTATTTTGTGTATGCATATATAATGTCTCTCTCTGGTTTATATTGATTCGATGCATTGTTTTGATGTATGTTACGATTATATTTGGCAAGTTTTAGTGCTAATCAACCTACGCATCCCCCTTCTTGATTCTCGTAAACATGCAATTACGACATTTCAGTTATTGTGCTAAGGTGATATAAACACTTCCAATTAACATGATAGATGCTCTTCGAGATACTTCAGATTCAGCTTCAATATGCTTGAGCCAAGCAAGCACTTGCACGGCCGCGCTGGATCAAGACCAAGCATGTGCTTCACTTTCCGCCTGTTCATACTCGGAACATCACTCGAAGTACCAACATTCATAGCCATAATTTTATTCAAATGAAATGCAGCCCAGGCAAACAGAGATCTCAATAAAGTCAGCTTAAAAGAGAAAAGGTTCAAGAGAAAACATCTTTGGATGACAAAACTAGTAAGTTACCTCAAAAACACAAATCAACAGCCTTACTAGCAATACTCAAAACTAAAACTAAGCTCCTTAATAGAACATAGTAGATTAACTAATGCAGCTTCAAACAATGGACAATCTCCATTCTTCGGAGCTGCTACGGAGATGGACAGCAATAGTAAAAGCAGCAGGTTTCAACCAAGAAACCATCCCAAGGCATCTGGGATCCCTGCTCTACTTAGATCTCTGTCTCATCTTTCGGCGCTTCCTCTTCAGTCTCCTCATACGCTTCTTCTTCCACTGCATTTGAAAGAAAAAACATTAGAGGCTGTTGCAATTACCATGGTACAAGAAAACAAATCTTAGCTATCTCCCTTTTGTTCACAAAACAAGTTGATGGCGTGATGTTGGTGCCAAGAGAGTTTTGGAGAGGCTAAAAATGCATGTCACATTGTCTCAGTTCTCTCCTCTGAACCTCTTACGCCACATTTTTCAAAACAGCTATATCAAAAAAAAAACATGTGTTCCGTTCCGGGGCACATAAAAACCCAGCAAATTCTCCTTAAAATAAAGGCCAACAAATACTTGTAAGAGATGAATTGAGGAGGATTGTGTATATATAGGGGGCTGTTTTGGTTGTTGGTGGTCCCTCAGAGGAGGTTCGTGTAAGCTAGGAGAAAAGAGGATGTTTGGTCGCTAACATGAGTCCCTATATCACTATTGTTGTAGATTAAATCTGTGAAGGAGTAATTGATTGTATTTGTATGTTAGAAGTCTGAATCCAAGAATGTAAGGCTAAACCTCCCAAAAAGGGACTTCCTAAACGAGTCTCTCATACAATATGTTTCTCTTACCTTGATATGGTTTGTAGTTCATTCCTCTAAAGAGGTCTATCATCATGGATAATCTCCAAACACTACAATCACCATGAATCATGTATTATAAATCCCCAAGATTGACACGCTAGTTATCCTCAAGTTATATGATCCAAATGCCTAGCAAAGTCACATGCCCTCCTAATTTATATACAGGTTCTTAATGACACCAGCTCAATAACATCCTATGAATTCTTTACGATATTTAAATGTCTATGTATCAATTAGGTTCATGGTTTTACCTAAAAAGATTTACTTGATGTTTCTATAGTTGTCGTACTTGGGTTACGATTTACAAAATAATACTAAATCTAATATTATGGGCTATTGAGCCACAAATTTTGACTTGATACTATTGGCTATTCAGCCACAAATATCTCAAACAAACTAATTCTCTATGTTCTGCCTATCGCTTTATCTAAGCTCTAGTTAACCCAATCAGACTGACTCTTCTCTTTCCATACGTGGAATGCTTCATTTATGCCATCTTACGAGGTCAACCAAACTTCACAACAACCAAAACAACAACATACCCGGTGTATAACCACAAAGTGGGGTCTAGGGAGGGTAAAGTGTACATAATCCTTACCACTACCTCAAAACAAAGTAGAGCGGCTGTTTCCGATAGACCCACTCAACACCTAAGTTGATCGGACTCTTCAAATATGTCTATGGGTGCGTGTCGGATCCTCCAAAAATGGTGTATTTTCGAAGGATCCGACACGGATGCGGCAACATTTTTGGAGAGTCCGAGCAACTTAGCTCACCGCAACAACCAAAACAGCCAAACAAAAATCAAGACTTGGACTCACTTCAGTCTTTTACATACCAAAACTTGTTGACCCTAACAATTTTTTCTCTCCAAGCATATTATAGACTATTTAACTCTAGAATCAACTATAGACAAATTCCCTAGTGCATGTATTCCCAGATTGTTCTTATTTCATATTCCGTATTGTTCGCATTTCTCTTATTTCCCGTTTCTCTGAGACTTAGTGTTCTTATTTTTTTTATCTATTATTTCTGTTATGATATACAGCCTATTTCATGTCTCATTACGACCTTGGTATACTATTCTCTATCTTTAGCCGAGGGTCTATCGGAAACAGACTCTCTACTCCCTAGACCTCACTTTGTGGGAATATACTCGGTCTGATGTTGTTGTTGATGTATTCCCAGATTCATGGTTTACTATAACATACTATACGCTCCAGACCCCAACTTTTTGGGAATATACCGGCTATGTTGTTGTAGTTGCTGCCATATTAGTATGCTAAACCTCAACATACATGCATGCGATTCACAGATATCGACTTCATAAGATTAAATTCAACCTAACCAAAATAATAGCCAATAGATCCTTTAGTCCATAGTAACAATCACAAATCATATCATTACTAGCAAATAACAATTGTAAAATTTTCAATATCGAGCTGAAAAAAACATAAAAAGCAACGCGAAAATGAATAGTTTGGGATCAGAAAACAAACCTTGGCCCTCATGCTTGCTCAGATTTCGCCGTCGGCGCTCTCTCTTTATGCCGCTTTCACAATGCAAATGTGGCCTCTTCTTCTATTTATAGGGAGGTAAACTTAACCCTAGCTCCAACCAGGGAGATTCTAGTAATTTACACTTCGTTTTTCTATTTTCCTTTTTTTTTTTTCAAATAAATGCTATACTTACTAAAATGTTTTTTTACAATTAAAATATTCGTTTAAAATGAAAAATAATTCTTTTCATTGATTGTCAATGCAAATATAATTAGTTTACTAACCATGGGAAAATATTTAGAATCAAACTTCTCTCTTTTTTTTTTTTCCATCCATTAAGGAGTAAATTTTCTATATGTTTGTTCACGCTAAATGAACTACGTATTTATTTTTCCTGCTAAACATTGAAGGAACATGTCATATTATTTAAGAGTTGGAGAATCGATTGCTTTAGCCAAAAGCGAATGCAAGAGTGAAAATAAGTCTTGAAGAACCATCACAATTGAGGTTCTAAACATGGGTATATTAAATCAACTATAAGTATCATAATAATGAAAGAATGACATCGAAATTTGAAATCGCTTCGATTGAGATCTAGATGACAACCTAACCAAGTACTTCATGAATGAAAAAGAAAAGACTCACTCGAAATACTATCCGACTTTCTTGAATATCATATATATTTCGAGAACGTCTACATTATCTTTTATTTAATAAAATACATTTTGCCCTTTAAATCAAGACGAGCAACATGAAAACAAGAACAAGGGAATACTTGAAGTTGTACTCAAACATTCATCAATAAAGTAATTATTTCTAATAACAAAGACATACTTTTATTTGTATGTAGGATTAACTTCAATTAGAAAGAATAACTATAATTAAGAGGCATTTTAACTTTTTCTTTTTCCAATCCAAAATGTCAAAAAAGAAAAAGATATATACCCACTAGAGGAGGAGTATAAAAAGCTGAGCATTCCAGCTGACGATTACCGGAAAATGTCGAAGGAAGCCGGAGAAAAACCACCACCGTGCGACACCGCGGAGCATGACTCAACCACCAGCAACGCCGCCGGTTGCGTCGGCGTTGACAACGACACTTCAAATTCTCCGTTAGCGAAGGGACTTTCCACAATAATATCTTCAATAATTCATGAATTTGATAACAGCGCTGGTGCCACCTCTCGTAGTCAAGATCATCTGTCTTCTACTCTCGATCGTCTCACTGGAGGTACAATTCCAATCACCTTATTCTAATTGTTTTCATTAGACTTAATTTTGATATTCATTTTTTATGTTATGTTTAATTGGAGTTTAGGGATTCATTTACTGTTTATTATTAAGCTGAAAATATTTCATTTTTGTCACCAATTGTTATTGAATAGTATTAAGTAGGAAGCTTTGCAAACAAAATTACTCTATTATGATATGCAATTTTCTAGGGTGGTAGGTGTTCCAACAGAATGGTTGAGCCATAGGAGTAACAATCTAACTGCAATCTGATATGCAGGCTTATCTAAACAGGTGTGGTTGTGCATTGTAGCAAGTGTCGTTTTTTTTTTTTGGGGGGGGGGGGGGGATGGAGGGTGGGGGTAAATAAGCTTTTATTAGCACCAAGTAAGCTTTACAGATCAAGGAAGAGACAAGGTAAAAGAAACAATACACTACTGCACTAGGCTGGCCAGTCGACCCAACCCTTCATGCATACCTAAACCTTACTTGCGTTGTAGCAAGTTGTTCAGTGGATTGATCGAGATGAGCACAAGTTGTTTTCACGCCAATTTTTTAGGGTGGTGGGTGTTCCAACAGAATGGTTGAGCCATAGGAGTAACAATCCAGCTGCAACATGATATGCAGGCTATTACTTAAATAGGTGTGGTTGTGCATTGTAGCAACTTTTTGTTTTTTTGGTAAATAAACTTTTATATATTACAAAGCTTGCTTTACAGATCAAGAGAGAAACAAGGCAAAAGAAACAAAACACTACTGCACTAGGATGGCCAGTTGACCCAACCCTTCGTGCCTACCTGAACCTTACTTGCATTGTAGCAAGCTGTTCAATGGATTGATCGAGATGAGCATAAGATGTTTCCACACCAACTTTCTAGGGTGGTAGGTGTTCCAGCAGAATGGTTGAGCCATAAGAGTAACCATCCAGCTGCAATATAATATGCAGTCTCTTACCTAAACAGGTGTGGTTGTGCATTGTGGCAAGTATTTTTTTGGTAAATAAACTTTAATTTATTACCAAGTAAGCTTTACAGATCAAGAAAGAAACAAGGCAAAAGAAACAAAACACTACTGCACTAGGCTGGCCAGTCGACTCTATCCGTCGTGCCTACCTAAACCTTACTTGCATTGTAGCAAGTTGTCCAATAGATGTTTTCACACAACTTCTTCTTTTTTGCTGTTGCTAGATGATAGGTCTCGTTGAACCTTGAAGCTTCAAAAAGAGAAGTAAAACAAATACACTTTGTTTTCGTAGATGTTAACGGAAGTCTAATGGCATTGTTGCTTGGGAGAAGGTCAATATTATCGTATACATTTTGAAAAGTAGTGGACTATATTTCAGTGTGTGAAAAAAAAAGTTTTTAAGAGATCTTGAAATAATTTTGAACTTACTCTTTTTTTGAAGAAAAAAATAAAAAAAATAGGTATCTCGAAATAATTTTTTAGCTCCTTCCCCTCCCTTTGGTATGTAAAGTGAGACTTTTGTGTTCTCTATGTAAAGCAGACATGTCGCCCGTTCTTCTTTACACCTGATTATTAGTGACGACGTGCAATTGCAGTTGAAAAATGGATGTAAAACTGTGTTTCTTTAAGTTTTATTAGTACCCATCGATTTCTCGGTGACATGAAAATAGACTCTTCTCTCCATTTATCGACATCAACTGCATTAATAATTTGTAGGTCTTTCAATGATTCTACTATTTCATGGGTTGGTCCTTATCATTCCAGAAGTAGAAAATAGAGTGGCATAATACATAAGTATGACCCTAAACTTGACACCAAATTATAACTTTGACCTTAAACTTTGACAGTACACAAATATGACCTTTAACTATTTAAAACTGTACAAATATGACCTCCGATCCTACGTGGCAAAACGCGTGTTCAACACGCAAAACTGGGCGCGTCCAGCTTAAAATCTAAGGGCATAATACATAAATATGACCCTAAACTTGACACCAAATTTATAACTTTGACCTTAAACTTTGACAGTGCACAAATATGACCTTTAACTATTCAAAACTGCACAAATATGACCTTTAAATGACTATTCACTATTATTTTTTTATTATTTTCGGCTCAAAGATGAAAATGGCATCTAATTTCTTTTGTCATTGCGGAAAAAGAGCAATATTGAAAATTTATTAATTAGGTGGGTTAGCCTCATACGAAAAAACCGCGCGGGTATGTATATATATTATAAAGCAAAGGGCGAATTTATGTTATACAATATAATTTAAATATTAAATTAAAGATTATACTAATAATAAAAAGATTATAGTTTTAATAAAACGTTATTAAGGATAGTAGTAGTATATTAAATTAATGTTATCAAATTAACGTTATTAAAATGTTAGTATTAAATTAACGTTATCAAAACGTTATTAAATTAACGCAGGAGCGAACCTACGTGGTTGTCATGGGGTTCACCCGAACCCCCTCGGTAAAAAGATTATTTTGTATATATAAGGTAGAAAATCTATATTTATGTACGTATATTAATGTTGAACCACATGAAACAAGGCACTTAGATAGTCCAGTGGTATTATTTGCTCTTCTTGGGCGCTTTCTTCAGCCTACTGAGCGGGTTCAATCCCTTCTGGTGGCTTTTTTTTTTTTAATAAAAAAGCTAGGTTTTGCTGCTATAGAAATAAATAAAATAATAATAATAATAATAAATACCAACCTTTTTGTAAGTAATTACACTCTCTCCCACTTTTTTTATTACTTTACTCTCTCTCCCTATTAATATACATAACATAGCCGACATATACATAGCATTCTATGTATATGTTGGGATTTTTGTAATATGTTTAGGGAGTTGAGATTTTTTTGTAATATTGGAAACATAAGTTGTGTATTTGTGTAATTTTTAGTAATAATAATTAAAACGACGTCGTTTTAACACAAAAAAAAAACTTTGACAGTGTACAAATATGACATTTAACTATTCAAAACTGCACAAATATGACCTCCCTCCAAGTCAGCCCTTTTAACGACGTGACACCGTGTGATTGGATGAGCTTTCCACGTAGGCGCGAGTGAAACTCACGCATGGAGGTTGCAAAATCAGAGGTCATATTTGTTCAGATTTTGAATAGTTAAATGTTTTATTTGTGCACTATCAAAGTTTAAGGTCAAAGTTATAATTTGGTATCAAGTTTAGAGTCATATTTATGTATTATACCAAATAGAGTAGATATCTGAAAGAGTTTCCTGGAAAACCTCTCTGTAATTTTGGCTTAATTTATTTGAATGTGTTAAGTCGTCTTTTATACGAGGATACTGCACTGTAATTTGGCTTTGCAACAATTCAGAGATGACAAGGTTTAGAGACTAGTAATAAAGTTTTAATGCTCTTAGCTGTTTGTTATTTGATACAAGAAGTAGAGAAGAGCAAGTAATAAGCTAATTAGAAAGCTGGGGCATAAGATGAATGCGATAAAGATTTACTGTCTGCTCCTTTTGACCACTCCCCCTTGCTGGACTGAACTCCCCCTCAATGGGTTCCACTTCTAAGGGAGGTGAGCACCTCAATCAATCAAAAAATATATTACTATTTGTATAGGGGACTCTCCCACCACCTCCATGGGGATGGTCTATAGGGTCCATAACTGCTATTCTTACTAGTTACTACACGATGTTCATTTAGCCGATGCTTAAATCCGGGTGCAAACACATGATTGCTTGAAACAGTTGATAGATTTTCCTTGGCAGTGCTTCTTACACTTTCATCCACCCCTTCATTGCTCTGTAGGAACTTTTCTTCGGAGGACTTATTTCGACCAGATAGTTCATTTCCAGTGTTACTATTTTTGGAAAGATTCAGTTCTATCTACCATTTGATGAATGGTTTGATACCCATGGAGAATACTAAAATGAATATAGATCCTAAATGATTTCTCCAGAGGAGGGTGATGTCTCTGAGAGCCATAGGATAGAGAAATTCGGCGAAGAGTAAAAGGAAAGAGTGATCAGACAGAGTAGAACTTCATCTGCATCTATTCAAGCCCCCAGAAGTTTCATGATTCATCAATACTAATCTATTTGGATGTGGGTTCGCTAACTATTACATGCCATATAGATGCAAGGAAAGCATTGTTCTATATTAAAAGGGCTATTAGGAACAGAGATTCAGGTTGCTAAATGTGGTGTTCTAAACAAAGATACTGTTTTTATTTGACTTTTTTGTGATTGCTTTTCTTGTTCTTTGATGGTCCTGCTTCTACCTGCAGAGCTTGACAAGCTGCTGGAAGATGCTCCATCGCCTTTTATCATGCAGCATGCTGCCAGAATTTCTAGTGTTAGGAAAAGAGTTACATCACTGAACTCTCTTTTGAAGTCTATACAGAGGCGTCTTGATAATATCGACCGCACATTAACTGCTGGCTTGATACATGGTACACTTTTTTTTTTCTTGATATATCTTATGTCAAGCGTTTTCATGGCATTTTGGATAGGTTGTATTAGTCTCTTATGTTTTATCTCGTTTCATACTTTGCACTCTGACATGAATGCTTCTTGTGTAATCTTTCAAATAGTACACGATTTATCTTGGTAAATAGGTGTAAGTACATAAATTTGGTATTATGTCTGATCCATTGGACATAAAAGTTCTGTGGAGCAGTAATTCCACAACTTATCTCGGAAATTTAATTTTTCCATGGGGTTACCGGAGTTTTTAAGGAAACATATATCCATTCTAGCTATGGAAAAAAAATGTTTCCTACTTTTCATTTTAAATGACGTGTTTGATTGCACAAAGTTTAAAATGGTAATTTGATTTATAGATCCACAGATTTGAACCATGTACTATTAGAATTTGGGGATTTATCGGTTATAAAAAAAATTATTAAGTGGTTGAAAAGTTAATTTGACAAAAAAATGAAGTTTATAATTTGAGTATAAACTTTAGAAATGAAAAAGTGGTATATCTGGAGGGTTATGCACTTGGTGGATTTCACTACAATGATCTTGGAGTTTATGATATTGGTTTTTCTTCTTCTTCATTGGCATCTAGTTGCGGTTATGCACGGGATGCATGATGTTGCATTATTGAAGTGGTCTGGATTGACCACGGTTTGAACATTCCCTGTGTATATAGTGCGGGTCTTATTGTATCTTTGGTAGGCATGTATGTATGATATTGTATAATTGATGTGGTTTTCTGATATTTCAAGAAGTGTATGGATATTAGTTGTCCCGTGTACGGTTTGAGACATCTGTGGTATATTATATGTGTAACTGGTACTGATCTATTTAGGGAACTAACCAGCAAAAACAGTGGAACATTTTCTTGTGATGTGGAAATTACTCCGTCTGTCCCAAAATCTTGTCGTGATCCAGTTTATGATGGACAAACTGAACAATTGACTTCTATTTCGGGCATATTTTACAAATAGGAAACACGTCCCGGTTCTATCTATTTCTCTGTTTATGGGTTGTCTAAGACAACAGGGGAAATATGTCATGGTGTGCTAAAGACATTTCAGGGTTTTAAGAGTAACGTAGTTTGAATCAAACTAGCTTAATTACAACATCAATTAGAGTATCTGCTTTTCCATTGCGCATTTAGCTGAGTTGGCCGGAGATTCTCATCCACAAATACCTTGTTATATCTCTTTTGCAGAGAAGTCCACAGGGGATGGTGGGAGAGACCATGAGAACCATAAATCTTCATTGAAGAGGTAATGCTGTTGCTGTTTCTGGTGTTCGATGAACATATAGTTTCCTCCCTTCGGATATGCATGCGTGACAACATTAGGAGACAATTAGTATAGGAGGTTGATTTATGATCTATTTCCTCGCCTTTTGATGCTCAAAGGTAATTGAGGTTCATCGGGTCATGTCTAATTATCCCTTACACGTTTATTAGAATCTAGAACGCACAATTCTAGTGCTTTAGTTGATCTCTATATGAACCTGTTACTTCTTAACAACATTTTTCCACCACAAGAGAACATCAGAAACTAGCATGATAAACATGGCTGTGCGTCGATAACCCAGTGGCTTTTTAATTTATGGAAGCTGGAAGAACAGGTCGCTTCCACTGTTTTGTGGAGAACGTTAGGGGCAAATCTTGACTTCCCATTCTTAGATGCGTAACTTACTGGATAAAGAAAAATAATAAACACTCCACTCTTATCTACACAGCAATAATTTCGGCTAAGTTCTGAAGTTTAACATGTAAAACAAGACAACGAGGGCCCAAAATAGGAGGCATATCTTGCGTTGTAAGTGATACCCAAACCTAGAAACAGGCCGCAGATAGAGCCCTCTAACATAAACTTTTTCGAGCGAATCAGAGAGATTTTCTTACACTGTTATCTCTAACCTTCCCAAAATGCAATAATGAATTACTCCCTCTGTCGAACAATACTTGTCCACTATACTAAAACTAGATAGTCCAACGACCAACAGTACTAGTCAAGTTTGGAAAACCAATGGATAATTTACCCATTTTACCCTTAGTAGTAAATACGATACATTATCCAATTCATTTCCCAAAGCATTAAATTTATTACATTCAAAGGGTGATATATGGTATAATTACCCCTATCTTTTACCATTTCTCAACCCGTGTGTCAAGTCAATAGTGGACAACTATTGGTGGACGGAGGGAGTAATACAATGTATTGAACTTGGTGCTGCAATTGCTTGCTCTGCACAGTCATTTCCAAGTTGAATTATTGAAGTGTGCAATATTATTGGAAGGTTCAACATGTGAAAACCTTTGGATGAGCTAAATTCTCTCAGTATTGCTTTCATGTTGTCTGTATCAGTTTTATTGTCACTGCCAAACTTCTAAATCAATTAACTTTCTGTGGTTGTTTTGGGGCAGTTCATGATCACAGTCCAGGAGAAGATTCAACAAGCATTTGGAACTCAATCAGCTTTGTAGTTTAAATGGCAGTCTGATGCATAAGGTTATAGCACTCTACTCTGGCATTCTGAAAGATGTTCTTTTTACCTGTCAAAGATGCGTGGGGTGGGGTGGCTCAAGGGTGATGCTAATAAACCTTTGTTTTAGTCCCCGAAATCTCAAAGCCTCAAAAGAAAAAATAATTAATTTTATAATTTTCTTTTCAAAAAAAAAGAGAAGTTTTAATTATGCATGAACCTGGAAGGTTTTATTTAGTGTACATCTAAACTAATGGTTGTCATAAAAAACTTCCCAGAACTTGTTATTTTAATATGTCGACGCCCCCTCGTGGTCCACCTGGCATAAAAAAGTGAGTACAAACCAAGGAGGCGCATGATGGAGTAAAAAATTTGACCACATAATCATTTTGCAACGGTACAAATCGAAAAAAAACACCATTTTCTTTATTCTTTTCATAGTTTCGAGGCCCCATCTCTCTCTTTTCTTTTCTATTTATTCTCCCTTCTCCGTTACTTTAAAAAATTCTCAAAATAATTTTCTTTCAATATGATTTCTATGCTTTAAATCTAATCCCAAATCGAAACGGTAAATTGAAATCTAGTATGAAAAACTAATTGGAAAAAACAACCTCATATTTTAACACAAATAAAACAAACAAATTTTTTTTTTTTTTTTTTTTAGATAATAGTCTACTTAATCAAAGAAAATTCAATTTGAAAATTAAATTGTCACTCAAAGTTATTTTAGAGCAGAGAAAAACTCAAAATTTTCGTCGTCTTCACTAAAAGCTTTTAGCAAGTGAAAATGGGTGATTTTTAATATAGGGTAAATATAAAAGAGGATTCAATATTATTTATCCATGTGAAAATACACATAGACCATTATTTAGCATCGTGAATAGGCTAAAGGACGAGTATAAGACATCTAGAGGGTATGTTTTCGACTTGTCATAGACATCAACAAAGTGAGACAAATTGAACTTCTTCATTGAATTCATGAAAATAATTGTATGAGAAATCTAAAATAAACTTACGAGGTGGTTTAACAACCATCTAATTTCAACTTAAAACTAAGAAAGTTAGAGCACGCATACACAAATAGGTGTCCAACAAGAAACTAATACTTTGACAGTTGGCTCAACTTAACACAACACCTAGGTGATGGTAAACTAACATCAACAAACAATCTACCCACCTTAACCTTCATTACTTTCCAAACCAACCAATCAAAAGTCATAACCAAAGTATAATCACATCATAATCTTAACCAAATTCCCACTATAAATACCTCAATCCATTAGCTTCTCATCACCATCAAACAAAATCTCAAAACTCCATCAACACATAAAAAAGAAACATGGCTAGTAACACATACACTTGCATGTTCATAATTGCTATGATCGCCTTAACAACACTTAGTGAAAAATCTGAAGCTGTTCGTAATCTTTTGCAAACCAACAACCCAAGTATTCCTACTATACCCGGCATGCCAAATATACCAAATATTCCAAACATTCCATCAGTTCCAAGAATTGGATCAATGCCACCAATGCCATCAATTCCAACGATTCCAAAATTCACAATGCCACCAATGCCATCATTTCCAAAAATCCCAACTTCTATTCCATCCATCCCATTTTTCACTCCACCACCTTCTAAGAACTAATTAAGTAGATTTTTTATCTACTTATTATGAAGTTCTATTGAAATGATTTGCATAGTATTATACTGTTTTCTTTTGTTGATGATATGATTTGCATTTCCATTAGTTGTGTGATTAGTTTTCAGGTTATTTGTCCTAGGGGACTGTTTATATAGTTGTGTGTTGTACCATATTTCCGGTTATGTAATTTTTACAATTTCGTGTGTTTCACCTTTATATATGATGAGTTTTTATCGTTCTACTTTGATCGTCCTTTTTTTTTTTTTTTTTTTTTTTGCTTTTGTGTGTGGATACAGTGGAAAAACGAATTAAATAAAAATCTTAAATTCGTTCATAAGAAACACGGCTTATATACTAGGGTACTCTCTTACGTACTCTAATATTCTGAATGCTCAAATTCAACAAACACAAGGAGACATATTCATGATTTCATTCGTTTTATGAAAAAAATCCTAAGTTGAATCACCGTATTTACGAATCTTAAAGACAAAGGTATGAAATGCTTTCAAAATGTTGAATCCGTGAAAGAGAAAATTATACTAGAATCAAAGCATATACTCGCCTTTCTCAATATACAATATGCAAATAAACTTCGTGACTAGTCAAATTCCCCGCGTAAATAAGAATGGAGGTGTATAGATATAAATCCATAAAGTTAACATCTTGATCCATCTTTATGTTAATTATAAATTGGTTGATTTATTCGACAACAATGTGGCTGTAGTTTAGTGGTAAGAATTCCACGTTGTGGCCGTGGAGACCTGGGCTCGAATCCCAGCAGCCACACATTATTTTTCTTTTATGCCCTTCGCTCAAGTAACACATTGGTTTTTACTATATATATGCGATGTAAAAGAATATAACACATTGGTTTAAGAGTCGACTCTTTCAAATGATTCTTTTATGCTCTTTTCAAAAGACCTTTCGCTCAAGTAACGCATTGGTTTTTACTATATATATGCCATGTAAAAGAATAACAAAGACGTACATTAAAGTTAGAGTTTGATGGTTCATAACCGAAGAGTTACATTTTTTGTTGAAGAGTCGACTCTTCCAAATGATTGTTTTAAAAGAGTTACTTATGAAGAATTGCCTTGTTAATGGTATACATATGTTCATGGTTTTTACTATATATATATACGCCATGTAAAAGAATAAGAATGACATACATTAAAGTTATAGTTTGATGGTTCGTAATCGAAGAGTTACGTTTTCTGTTGAAGAGTCGACTCTTCCAAATAATTGTTTTAAAAGAGTTACTTATGGAGAATTGCCTTGTTAGTCGTATACGTATGTCCCTGATCTTTAAATTATTTTTTGATATTTATGCCCGCCCATAGATAAAACCATATAAATGGAAAATTATCCTACATTCCCCTTCTATCTAAAAAAACAAAAACATGAAAAATTAAAATTTTTCCCCATAAGCAAAACAAGCTTATCATGATACTCCTTGTTAACAAATCAAAGAACAAGAACATGATTATCTATCTTCAAATTGTTCTTTTCTGCCTTTGCCACATGGGGTTAGCAGCAATAAATAACACTTTATATTAATTAATCAAATTTGAATGAACAAAGTAATGAATTAACAAAGCAAATGAACAAATTCCAAGACTTGTAAAATGAAGATTTCACTTTGACAAAGCAAACGAACAAATTATCGATGTATTTTCGAAAATAATCTCTTTATCCTCACAAGTTAGCATAAAATCTCTGTACGGATTAATCTCTCCAAGCCTCGCCTAGAAAATTATACTAATTATTATTGTTGTTTGTTATAAATGAAATTTCAATTCATATTAGCGATTTGAGAAGAGATCCCAAAAACATCAAATCTCACTTACGGAGTAAGATACGAGAGGACAGAATGTACGCAGACGTTGAGAAAAAGTAATAGTAGGAATAAATATTATTACTTAAATAATTTAGTAGTATTTAACTAGGTATACTTTTTTAACAGTAACCTAGAATTGCTAGTGTTGTACTTATCCAAATAATGCCAGTCAAGTTGGAGAGGTCTTCAAGACCATATCTTAACATAACAACAACGAACTTTCTCGTAAGAATTGAAACTCAATTAACTTTTTGCACTAAACAAAAAAGGTTGTAGACCCACTTAATTAGCTATAAAAATTAACTCCACATTAGATGGTGTGTTTGCCTAAACTTAGTATAGGTTGATCAAACTTAAAAAAAAAAAAAGGTTTATAAATCAAAATTAGCCATACATTAATCACTCACCTTATAAACACTTTTGATTTGATTGTTTTATTTTTTTTAATAATTTCGAAATATTCATTCTATAACATAACTCACAAGTACTAATGACTATTTTCCAAATGCTAACCTAATAGTAGATTCTATAGGCACCACCGTTGAAACCAATGAAGCAAATCATACTATCCCAAGAAACATAAAATATCAAGAAGTTTAAATTCACGGTTAATAACATTGATTCAATTGACCCTATTAGTTGATACTCGCGTATAATTCACCCCATTTGCACTTACTACATTCACTCCTGAGAATTGTAACCTCCCAATCGTTTATCACGCTTTATCTAACTGATTATTAGGACATATAATTACTTCGACAAAAAAGAATGTTTATCGATGCCTTTTAATTAAGCACATTAACCATTTATTAACAATCTAAACACTTCAATATAAAATACATAATATTTATATAACTAGTTGTTATAAAATCAGTTTCAACTAATAGTGTCTCACAAGTCACAACCAATTACTTTTAATTAGCTAAATCCAAATGGATTCTTAATCAATTCTTTAATTATTTAAATTTATTAAAAGCAAAGCAGGCAAAGTGACCAGTACGCAGTTCAGCATCTCCTTCCACGAACCATCCTAAATTTTCACTCTTCCTCTCAATTTTTTTTTTTTAAAATGCACAAAATCAAATATTTTAACATTGTTACAACGGTAATTACCTTGTTAATATTTTAAATTTTTTAGCTTAAGATAAAATTCGAATAAAAAAATAAAAACGAATATTTATGTGCCCGCCATGATCCCCAAAAACTATCCCGCTTTTTCTGTTTGGGCTTTTTAATCTTTGACCATATTCCACGTGTCAACTCCCTATTTGTTGTAAACAATGGGCCCACCTGTTCTGAAATGTTTCTATTTATGTTAACTCCCCTTGTCATATAATGCTGCCACTGGGGCACAGTCTCCCTGCTTCTACTGTTATACAATGGAGCGCCACATACACTGCGCTGCTCTATTATAACCTTACTTTCTAATTTTTCTTGCAAATTATATTCAAAAAAAAAAACCTAGCTATAGCATATTTTTGGGATCTTTGACTCTTTTTTCTGTAAAAGTTACGTTTCTTTTATTTGTATTTAAGCCGGAAGTCATGGCATCAGCTTGCGTGAACAAAATGGGTATGTCACCGGAGAAGTTTTTGGATTGTTCTCCAGCTGCTAAGTACAAGTCATATGGTTGGTTAAGTCCAAGGATGTCATTCAGTAGAGATGGTAGCAGTGGCGGAGGCGGAGGCGGAGGCGGAGGCGGTGAAGGTTCCAAAGTTGCTGGAGCAAAGACAACGAGTGTTGAAGATGCTAAAGTGGAGGGAGTAGATCCAGAAGTTTCGAAAGAAATGATAGATTTTGAGTTTATATCACTTGAAGATCCGGTGAATATGCTGCCAGCTGACGAACTTTTCTCTGATGGAAAGCTCGTGCCGCTGCATCTTTCCATGATCAGGCCGTCTACGACAACGTTACCTGCTGTTTCGCCCGATACACCTCAAGTTCGGATGAGAACTGAGATTTGCAATGCAGATCCGTATTTGTTCTCTCCGAAAGCACCTAGGTGTACCACACGATGGAGGGAGCTTCTAGGCTTGAAGAGACAACAGAGCAACAACAACGCCAAGCAAGAAATAATAACTCACAGAACTTCATCGTCTTTGCAGAACAATGCCGCTCATAAATCCCTGAAAAATTTGCTCCATCGTAGCTCAAAGTCCTTGAGCTCTTCACTAGACTCGTCTCTTCATCTTCCATTGTTGAAAGACTCTGATACAGAGTCTGTTTCAATTTCTTCTCGTTTATCGCTTTCTTCTTCCTCTTCCGGCCATGACCACGATGATCTTCCTAGATTTTCTCTTGATTCAGATAAACCAAATAGTACTTTCTCTAGAAATGCAAGTCATGTCTCTAACTCGCGTAGAGTTCGAGTTGTGAAACGTAGAGTATATTCCTCTGAAAATCCATTAGCTGCTACGAGAACTAGCAGAAGCCCAGTTCGTAAACAACCAGATGCTAAAATCACAACTGTCCGAGGAGTATCTGTTGATAGTCCTCGCATGAACTCATCAGGGAAAATCGTTTTCCATAGCCTAGAAAGAAGTTCAAGCAGTCCAAGCACATTCAATGGTGGACCTAGATATAAACACAGAGGAATGGAGAGATCTTATTCAGCTAATGTCCGTGTTACTCCTGTCCTCAATGTCCCCGTTTGTTCCCTTCGTGGTTCATCAAAATCCGGAGTGTTTGGGTTTCCTCTCTTCTCATCATCATCTTCGTCGAATATTACCGGAAACAAAGGTGGACATCACAGTAACAACAGCAGCAGACCCCGAACAGATCGAATCAAAGAATGAAAAGGGTCTTATTAGGCTATAGAAACTTGATAAGGCAATCCCACTTTAGTGCATTTCTTCTTTGAACTTGGTAATCCTCACTCTTTTTCCTTAGTTTTTGAGGGGTTTTTTCATGTTGGGAGTTTCAATTTTTCCATATTCAACAGGCTTATAAAAAAAAAACTATGTAAATATGCAGTCAACTAGCTCCTAGCTTGTTTTTTTTTTAAATTTTTACTTCCATTGTTGTTATTTTTGTTTATTTTTTCTAACTCTGAGATGCTCAAAGCTAATGTTTTATGAATTTTCTAATTGTTTTTTTTTTTAATCTTATTATATGTTTTTCTTGTACCTGAAAGCTATGGGAATCTCTCTGTTATACTTTTCAAAAAAGTCCTTACCTTTCTTTTCATTCTTGATTTTCTTGAATGAATATAATTAATGATGATATGAAAGCGTTTGAGAACCACACGCCTTGAATGGTGGTGGTAATGAGTTATGTGAACAGTAATTAACATTTTCTGGGCAGAAGGAAGAAGGTAGCGTGACATGCATTGGCATCTTTCTCTGCTATGCTTTACTGGAAATTAAATATATAATTTAGAAAAAATAATTGTAATATTGATTTTTGTTACATCAATTATTGTATTTTTTTTATAATTTTTTCTGGCTCTTTTTAACTATTTTGTTGTTGAAATTGGGAAATGGTGACAAGTTATTTTGAATACACACTGAGAAAGTGGCAGGTTTTGCTGATCAATCTGTTTTTTGCACGTCAGTCTGATCCCTACAACACCTTATAAGGACATGTATTGTATATATTGTAATATTGTATGGGTGTCAAGATATCTATATTTAAAAAAAAGATAAGTTTCTTGATTTTTGCAATATGTATTTTTATAGAAGGGAAAATGCCTAAAAGTATACACAGAGAAATACTCGAACTAATCCATACTCTAATTAAAATCATATTGTCTACGTGGTACATTAGTGAATCAACACACTGAAGGTCCACGTAGGCACACAGATGTGCTATGTAGGCACCAAGGTTGTAAAAAATACAGTTTTAATTAGTTCAGGGCAATACGATCCTCCTAAAATTCAAATGTGTCTCAGCAATTTCATATATAGTTTAAGATGGAAACAATGCACACATTTTCTTTTTATAGAAAAACAATATGGCAAATCTAAATCTATTGCAATAGTCTTATTCTGCAGTTCTATAAGAGGCCTTTTTTATGATTTCAACTCGTGATTTTCTGATTTTCTGATCATACGAGGACAACTAGTATATCTATGCCAAGGCTCCCCATCAATGAAGTAATGTGGACTTCTCATGACCACAAACTTTGCAAACATTGCTGTCTTCTTAATGAAGAAAAAAATGGATTAATTAATTATCCATCAAATCTATTAATTGAGAGAATGAAAGTCTGTTTCATTAAATATGAATAACAAGAGTTTTTGTAAAGCTTTGCATGATTAATGCATGCAGCTACCATGTGGAAACTGGACATCTACAGTCCATTAAGTAATTCGTTTGGTTTGAGGTATAAATAATTCAAGGGATAAACAATTTTGGAATAAAATATAAAGATTATTTGAACGAGTGTTTGGTTGGAGTGATTAATCAATAGTGGGATAACTTATCCCATCATTTATACCATAGTGATGGAATAACTTATCACATATACATGGTGGGATAAGTTATTTCGAGATAACTAATCTCGGTATTAATTATCTCGGAATAACAATTTTCCAACCAAACGACCCGTATCTCAGATTACTTTTCAAGTGTGAAATAAATGTTGTTGAAGAATCCATTTACTAAATAAATGTTCTAATAATATTTATTGAATTTAAAAAATCAGCTAATAAGTTAAGTATTTCGTTCGTGCCATGTTATGTGTCACCATTTCTTTTTTGGTCCGTCATAAAAAGAATGTCACCTTATCTAATTTGGTAAATATTTAATGATATCATTTCCATTTTCTTTTTAGTGGATCCCACTTATTAAAAAAGACAACTGAAAAGTATATATTAAAATAACTTTAAGAGGGACAATTTTATAAATTTTATAAAGCTTATTTCTTAAACTCTATGTCCGATCAAAATGATGACACCAAATGAGACAAAGATAGTACTCACTTTGTGTCAATTTTACTTGCTTTTTGATACTACTCATTGTCTAAAACATGTCTCAAATCATTAAATTTATTTTATTCCAAAATGATAAGAGTAAAATTACTTTGTAATATTTGTTATTTATTAAAGTGTATACTACAGCAACACCTTTGTCTATTCAACAGCCAGCCAATTGATCTCTATATCTGCTGTATATAGTGCTTCTTTTGGACTGTTCTCTTTTCTCTATGCTAACTTAAAACAAATTTGCTTCGTACCACTCACTATTCACCACAGAGATTTTCAAAGATTTCTTTTTTTTTCACATTTGAATTGAATTTACCATTAATCAATCTAGAATCTATTCTATTGAAAGTGTAATTAAATTGCTCTTTAATGCTTTTGATGCATATATGTATCGAAGTTGAGTCCTACTCATGTGTAGAGGCGGAGCCAAAATTTCAACTAAAGGAGTTCAATATTCAAATAAAACTTAGTCGAAGGGGAGTTCAACACCTACTATAACTATATAAAAAATAATTTTAATCATGTATAAATAGTATATTTTTCCGTCGAACGAGGTTCGTTCGAGCCCCTAAAGAAGGCTGGCTCCACCCCTGCTCATGTGTGAAGAGAGGAGCAGACGCAAATTAGGATTTATTTTAAATGTATATATCTTGTCTAATAATGTTGAACTTTTTTTTGATAAAAATCAGGTCTTCGATATGATTATATGTACTCAATGTTTAAGAAATAAAACTATCGACACACTTAATATTACCCGTACGGTATAAGAGGGGAAGGGTTCAGTTTCGTCAGAAAATCATACTACATATATACTGTAAATGTCTAATTCGTTAATGAAAATCATGTCTCTGCCATTGGTTCTACTAGCTTATTGACGAAATAAAAAATATTTATAAATTTCTTATATATTTCTATCTCTTAACCATGCACGATTAGTACTTAACACAATAGCTTTATCTTAATATATCTCATAATTATGATTAACTTATAGTAGAGTATGATTTATTTAGCGTAAAAGTATTTTTTACCATTGCAGGATGTTGCAGCTTTTGCAAGAAAATAACATGAAATTTGTACATCAAAAAGTTACAAAATTGAAAATAGTAAGATTGCTTTTTCTTGATATATACTTGAAGACAATATAGTTAAAAGTGAGAAAGAGGTCCATTGCATGTGTGAATTTTGTAGTTTAGATCATAGATAAAGATATAACACTTCTTTCAGTTGTCCTTGTCTTCTCTTCATGTCCCCATTCATCTCTTTGTTATAATCTTCTTATAATTAATGGTAATTATTGGAAGAGTCCCACTTGATTCCCACAAATTGACCATTCTTTCTTTCGTTATCGATTCAGAATTTAAACGTTATAAATTGTGATCCTTAGACTGTTGTTTCGGGTATATAAAATCTGTATGTTAGTTCACTAAACACCTTCAACACAAGATCAAAATGGTCTTGCAAAGAAGTGTGTTATTCTGTACTATTTTTAAAGAAAAATAGATGAAGCAGAATAAGTCAAGTTCTCCAAATTCACAGAGTGTTCGTCCTTAAGGAAATAATTCCCCTTAAGTACCCAAGGTTGTGGAATTTTCCTCCCGAGATAAAATGGTTTAACAACCCGACAGTAGCGTTACCTCAAACGATTGGATTCTCTTCGAACTAACTCAACGGGAGATGATCACACGGAGTTTTTAGAAACAAGAAAAATGTCTTTAAAGTGCAGAAATTTTTACTAAACATGTGGGAAAACGTAGGTTTATATAAGGAGGCAATGATTCATTGGAAAGGTGTATATTTTCGGAATAGTCATGTCTGTTCATTCGAAACAGTACGTCTTTTTCGAATAGTCACAACCATCCGAACAGTTACCCCTTTTTCGAAACAGTGTGTCTTTTCGTGTCCTCCATTTTTCATCCACATCAATTGAACCCAATATAGACAAATTATGTTCTTACACGTTGATCTAATTCTATTGATACTCATTTTTCCACGTCCATATAGGAATTATTATTAACTCCAAAGTACTAACGGAGTGATTATAATTGGATCGTTCATCGTTTTTATCCATATAGAAATATCCAAGCGGCATATTAACTAGCCACTAGTCATTTCTTTGTATTGAGAATGACAATTTTTTTAAGTACAAATTTCAAGTTCGTTACTCGATTCTATCTGATAGGAATTTCCATGATAAATTACTTGACTTTGACCACTAGTTATTTTTTTACTATATGGTGATGGACTCATGGGTTTACCCATCTTCAGTGCTTTTTAGACATTGGCAATATCAGTTTATTCTTTGCTCATTTAATTTTGACCAAAATCACGATTTTGAATTTATGAGTTCTGAATTTTATAAAAATAGCTTATAATTTGATTCCAATAAATTGCCTACGCATGTTAAAGTAATCTTTTTACTACAAATACAACGTGAGATTCCCTTACCACAATCATTAAATAAATGTACTTTATTATCTATGTTGGTTAATATAAAACATACATTAATTATCAGTACGATTCGAAATAAAAATACTTGAGGAAGAAAATGTGATGAATTATATAGCATGATAAACAAGGGTATTGTCACTTCTACTATCAGTACGATTCATCATTATATACATTCTGATAAACAAGGGTATTGTCACTTGTATTATTAATTTGACATTGACATGAGTGTGCAGGAGGCCTAGTGGCCGTTGCCCAATTTCAATTAGGGTAGTGTTAATGGAGCAGCTAGCCTAAAGTTTCTTTTGTAAAGGGAAGAAAAGTTATACAGAAATATTTAACCAATTCTTCATTTACACAATTGTCACACACTCATGTCGATGTTGCAGCTTTTGCCTTGCAATATTCACTTGCATTTTAGTCATTATCATCTTGCATTTGATATTTTCTTCCCTTATTCGAATTATGCTGGAGCAACAATAACCAAAGTTAGGGGCGAATTCAAATTCACACTAACCCAAAGCACCTAACAACCATTTTTGTCTACCGATACTTAACAATAAGTTATAACCGATTTTACTATATTTTTTTATATAAATATATAAAAATTTTACGAGGTCAGCACCCAGCCAGCACAGACTACGTGGGTCCGCCCTTGGCCGAAGTGCACAAATACAAGACTTTGGTCTACGATTCATATTCGTAGTGTGTAAAAATTTGCAAGCCTATTTATTCACTTTGAAATAATTTTCGTCAATTTTTCCTCAACTTCAGATACATACGTATGGGTGAAGTTCAATTATATATTGCCTAAACTTCAGTCGCATATGATTAGTTACAACCATTTCTGCATGAGTTTCAAAAATAATTTTACCCAAATTTTGAAGTAATTGTTTGAAGTGATCATAGACAGACAAGAAAAGCAAATGTTCAAAATTCAAATAGAATATCACATACAATTGTTACAGAATTATTGTATTTAGTACTCTAATTAGCACCCCTTGCACGTGGAGACTCTTATTTTAAATTAATCAATACTATATAGAATGTGATTAAAGAAAAGAGCCAGCAAGTGGGGCTCAACTTTGATTTGCACATGCAAAGATCAATTAAGTCTGTGTGTAAATGATTCAAAAACACTAAATGATAAAAAGGTGTTTTGGGAACAAAAACATATACTTATTTGAATAGTTTAGTTAGGATATTAGTGGATTAGCATGTACTTAAGTATATACTTAACAAACCAAAGACAAATATTAGAATTGGAAAAAGCTGATGAACAAGTTGTTGTTTAATTTAGACAGAGAGGCAAACCCCCTTGCACCCTGCTTTAATTTTATCAACAATGCCTTTGTTTTTTTCTTTAACCTTTGCTTAATTATATAATCTATTTATTTGTCCACATTCTTAATTATATAATATGGTTGCACAGTGAACAGTCTTTGTCTCTACATAAATAAATCAATATATATAGGAGAGTTGGTAATTGTTAGTGTCTTTATCTTAGTTCTAAAGGAGACATATAGATTATATTGAGGAAATGTCTTGGGTGAAGGCAATTTTTTTGTCTTGTGGTGAATGGAATGAGCCAATATTGGTTTTTGTCATACTTGCAATTTTTTTTTCTCATTCAGATTTGAATAAAATAATTTATCATTATCATATTATAAAGTTTTAAAAATTACCTCAAGGTTCAACATACTCACAGATTCATATTATTTGTTAATATCAGACTTTAATTTGAAATAATATAGCACAAGAGCTGATAGACATGCTATAACAAATTTATATGCTCAACTACTTCAAAATTTAAATAGAACTTGAGTACTAAGCATTTAAGAACTTGATAAACAAAACTTATCATTCTTCTTGGTAACGTACTACTGTATTATTATAAGTGTTTATGACATTTTGAAAATAAATCTTTGCAAGTAATTAAAACAAAATATACCCCACAACCAAATTTTAAGCTATTGAAAGTATTACTACAATACTTAAATTATACTTTTGTTTACTTTCACAATCAATGTGGTGGATCCGGACTTTACGAATAGCAGAAGCTTTAGTACATCAAACGATTTTTTTTTTTTTATCCACTTCGGATTATGATGACTAATCTATAGGTGGTGAGTTTTGGTTTAGTGGACAAACAAGGTTGAATTTTCTCGACTTTGAATTCGAAATCTTTTATATACTATATCACCTCATTTTAACTTTTGATGGTAAATTATAATAGTAGTAGTATATTTATTAGGAACGTGATGTTAATGAAATTGTCGGTTCACGAGATTCTCTTTTACACTAATAAATAAATAAAATAATGAGAATAGTACTATAGTGATGTTGATGTTGATGTTCTTTATTAAGGACAAATACTGGGATTTGGAAATATTCGGTCGTTTACAATATCCATCGTCCCAAATTAAAAATTCCATGCATCTATCACACCTACAAAATTCACGAGACCACCAACATGAGTTGTGGTGCAACATATGAAGCTGTTTCACCCTTAATCAGAGGTCGAAGGTTCGACCTTGGACATGGTGAAAGCTCTGTTGGGAGCCCCCGAATGGAGCCCTACCAGGTGCGAATTCGAATTAGTCGGACTCTAATGCGGGTATCGAACACCGGATGAGAAACAAAAAAAAAATTGACTGAGACCAAAATTTAACATTCATCCCTATTTTGCTAATTCATGTGGACACCATAGAGGAAGAATGACTGAAATTGTGCATCGCGCTAAGCTACGTATAATTAAATCTCTTTGCATGATGTCTTATGTATATTAGTAATATTTGTATTAGTAATGCTTGTATTTTTTTTATTCAATGTTTGGTTGATGTATTAAAAATAAGATGAATTACATAATTTCTATTTTTTTTTTTAACAGAAATAAAAGTGTCTTTAATCATATTAATATAAACATGCTTTTTAGCACTAATTCGATGGATTTTTCAGGTATTAATAATACAGAATATACTATAGTATAGATGGGTAGGTAAAGGGAGAGGAAATTTGATAGAGAAGTGACTGGTGATGTCCAGAATGGTAAGTGTGTATATAGGAATATGAAAGGGTTTTCAAAAGTGTGAGTTGATGTAAACGACAAAGTGCTGTTGCTAGCTAACTCATTCAGCTAACAGTCCTACTACACACTGTACTATACTAACAACATGAATAGTAGTGAACAGATAACAAGGCAAATGCATCTCCTGTTATGTCTCTCAATAATCCCAACAAACAAAATTTCAAACAAGACAAACAACCAGTAATTCATTTTGAACTTTCCCTGTGCTGAGGGCTCTTTCATAAATTGATGCTATGTTTTTTTTAGGGATAACGTTCGTGTACACTCTATCTAGTTTTTTTTTTATATTATATTGTTGTTCCTTGTGCTTTTGCTTATACATATCTTATTCCAAATAGTAATAATTTGGAGATGTCTAGGTGATGGCATGGGGCTCGATTGATTGTCAAAGGTAGCTAGCTCGGAGATGTGCACACACAAGAAGGTGCTAGTTCTGCTCGATCACGTGGGGTGATACATAATAATTAATCTCGAAATTTGACTCGTGGATTGTAGTACGTGGAACTTAATTCAAAAAAAAAGACATCACATTAATTGATGGAATTAGTTCAAGGGAGACAATATTATTAGTGCACACATGGTCTCGTGTTGATAGTTGAAAAGATTAGGAGCTATGAAACTTTTTCGAAAAAATGTAAAACTTGATCTGAAGCAAATAATATCTCATAATAATACCTAGCGTATTTTTATCGAACAGAAAAATCTGCCTCTCTTGATTTAAAAATGTAAATAATAAGAAAAGGAAAGGAAGCTTTAAGAGTGATGTACAACTAGTCAGTTGGGTGATAGTGAATTGAAAAAGTAGTAGACAGTGAATAAGTTTTTTTTTTTTTTTTTTTCAAGGTATCACATAGTCGATAGTCGTGACACTAATTCTTCGTTCTTTTGTCAGCACACTAAACGATAGAGAACTGACAACAGAGTTTGCTCCATTCGTCAGCGAATAAGTTATATTTGTTGAAGAAAAGAGATAATATATAGACAACTTTTATATATATACATATAATTTGTATGGTAGTACATACTACATAGTAGTATGCAGCTTTAAAGTTGCCTAAATTGATCTTATCAATTTTACCCTACTAGACTCTGTGCTGTTGATATGAGTTGTAACTTGAAAGTACTCTTATGTCTCCTAGCTATGCATATGATTTTGATGGTTTTTCTTACTTTTTTTTTCTTTTCATGGGGGTATTACCCAATGAGTTTTAATCTGTCCCCAATCAAGATGCCACTTTTATAATCAACAAGAGTTTGGTGGAAGGATAGACATTCCTTCCTAACAATTTCACCTACTAAAAGGAGTAAATCTCGAGTTTGAGTTCTGATTATTGAAATTATCTTTATTTGGGAGCTTTATACTTCAAATATGGAACTTCCTGATCGAATATGAGTATCAAATATTGAACAGGAAATGAGTATTACTAGTAGACTTTAAGAGGTCGTTTGGTACACCAGATGTGATACGTAAGGATATCCCATGATCATTACAGAAAGGTTTATTTGTGCCATTATTTTGTAATGGTGATTTTTGCAAAATCATTTTTGTTACGTGACCTTTTATTAGAGGTCAACATTACCAAATTCAAACATTAATGGGTATGATTTTTTATTTTGATTTTAAGTAATATTAGTTGATATGAATTTGGTAATGTAGACCTCTAATAAGAGACCACGTGACAAAAATGATTTTGCAAAAATCACCGTAACGAAATATTGGCAAGAATGGACCTTTCTATAACGGCAATGACATAAATGGACCAAACTTTCATTGACAGTGGTATAGATGAGCTAAAATTATAACAAATAATATAGATAAACCATTTTCAATAGTTTGATGAAATATTTGAGCCATTTCCCTTGTAAGAATTCAACCTCCAATGAAATTTCACTTAAAAAAAAGTTTCCGAATGCAGTTAGTATTAAGGGGACTCCGATCCAAATGGGCCATATCTTCATTCTGGACAAGCCCAGTTCAAAGTATTTGGGCTCATAGCCTTACGACCCGACCCGACCCGACCCATATATTGAGCTTGGACTGATTTCACCAGCATTCTTCTCTGTACGGTAATTGTGGCGGGAGAGCTGCAAATCTCCCCATTCAATGTCCGAAGAGTGCAAATATTCTTGCAATACAGCGACTGAAACGCTAGAATGGATTCATGCAATTGTCAAATTGATTGCACCTTATCGATATTTCTTAGATGCTCATGTCGTCAACTTTTTCAAGGTCTTCTATTCAGCTCATCTCTGAACTAAGCTTAGTTGAGCTGTTTTTGCGATTTTTTATGCTTTGCGTATTAGCTTTTTGGTATATTACGTGTACAACTTTGAAAATTTTTGGGAGTATATGCAGGATAGACTATGGGAAGCTGTTGATGAAGAATGGATGGATTGTTTACGGAAGGAGCCGGTTGAAAATCTTCTCCGAATTCCTTCTGGTGTTGTTCGGGTAGTTATGAGTACTACCTCCTTCCATTTTTACTTGTTCATTATCAACTTAGCATGTACTAGGAGGAGCAATAAAAAGAGTGATAATTTTACTATATCATTCGTTGAATAAGTTCAATGTTTTGGGGAATGACTATACTTAATAATATGAGTAAGTTAGGAACTAAGAGATCGATTATCTCTCGATTTTCCAAATTGGACAAGTAAAAGTGGACATCTATTTTTAGTATAGTGGACAAGTAAAAGTGGACAGAGTATATTCTTTCTTTTTTTCTGATGCTTCCTAGTTTTACGCTTAATATTGTTAATTTCATGTGTATATAGATGAATTATTCTGTTGCCTGTTAATGGAGCATTTCTAGTTTGAATTAGTGTTTCTTAGCTGGAGTTATAAAGAGTGTAGAGCTACTAAGAGGTTCATTAGCTGATTGCCTGCTTTGCTTACAGAAAGAGGAACTGCATATTTTTTGCGAAAAGTAATTACTGAAGGTCAAGCAGTAATAGCGCATATTCTCTTCCCATACTACTGATAGCTGATCTTATCTTGAATGTAGCAAGTGCTCACAAATAGAAAAGTTTCATTGGCTTGAGTATCAGCAGCTAGGATCCAAATGTAGCCATATAGATAGTGGGATATTGCTGACCCCAGCTAGTTGGGGATTAAGGTGCAGTCGTTGTTGTTTCTGCTGTCGATTATTGATTGCCAACTACCAAATGTACTTTAGTTGAACATAGCCATAACTTTTGTAGTTTGGTGTCTATTCACTTCGCTGGATGGAATCCTTTCAAATAACAAGATTGCCAATACTTTAGTTTTAATGTCAACTATCCAGAACTATAAGGAAAAAAAAAAGGAAAAGTGAAAAGAACAAATTTGTTGTCTCCCAATTACCTAGTATCTACAACAGTAAGATAACCTAAATTTCTTTTTTAATTGACTTTGTTCATTGTGTTGTTAGGATCACTGGCCTGGCTCACTTAAGAAGTTCATCCTTACTCTGAGGTCTCTTTCTCTTTCACGTGAGCAGGCAGATTTTCAGGTAATTTTTTTTATTCTCGTTCTTTTCCTAAATTTGTGCGAATCCACCGGTCGATCTATCTATCCGTATATAGATATATGATCAAGCATGCCCATTTGTGAAATAAAAAATAAAATTCCATTTCTCTCCTCTTTCCGCCCCTCTCCATGTACGAATAAAGTGCGAAAGGGGGAGTAGTAATAAGTCATATAGCATCAATGGATTCATGATAAAGTAAATTTTCCTAAATTTGTGATACACGGTAGCTATGGAATTACCCTCAAAGCCTTTCTAATTATACATTTGAAGTTTCATACCCATAGCTTTCTGTACTGGTGGCATTGCATCTGGTTAGTTGTTGTCTCTTCTGGGTTATGATATCTATATAACTAGACTAAGGAACCTACTGGCGTAGCTGCTTCATTTTGCATAATTTTTTGGTTAAGTGTAATGAGTTCTTGAAAGGTGCTAGAAGACCCCTTCCGTATGTAGTTTCATGCTCTCTCGGATATAGTGATACCTTTCATGTTCTTTGCCTTTAATTAGTTCGTTTTTCTTCAACCATTCAAGACCATTTTATAAGGCAGTCAGGTTTTAATTTCACTTTTTGTGTTTGCTTGCAGGAACTTTCAGGAATGCACATAACGTCAATAAGTAATGTTTTAGCTCAAGGCATGAATCATAAGAAAAAGCATGAAGTAAGGCATGAAATTTTATGCTTAGTCCTCTTAGACACTCATCTTTGTGCTCAATTGGTTGGCTACAAATCTGTGGAGCAGTATTTTATCTTTTCTGCTTTCGAGTTTTGATTTGTAGATGCCTACATGCTCATATAAGGTCATTTAGGCAAACTTTTTTTTTTCTTTTTTTTTACCATCAAGCTTTTACTATTAGCTTTTAGGTACTCCAGAGAAGTGTCCTCCCTTGCTAGCTATGTTCTGCTCTAAATATGAGATTGCTGAATATTTTTCTAATATTGAATCTATGTGTGATAGAGCTTTTATGCATATTCCTTTTAGTGTTTTGTTTTCTCAACCTGAATGAAAGAACATAATAAATTTTTAGAAGTTCTGATTAAGTGAATCAAAGGATTTAAGAGTTTTTTTCCTGATTTTAAATGCTTTTCCAAATGTTGAGCTTAAGTTCAAAAAAACAACCATATAGATTCCTTCTACGCGTTTAATTTTCTCAACTTGAATGATAGAATGGTAAAATACTGTCTAAGCAGGTGGAAGCCCTTTCTGCGCTGGTCAGTTTAGTCTCAGATCAAGTTGGAGCCCGAACAGTTGTTGATGTTGGTGCTGGACAGGTGTGCCCCTTCTACTTTGTACAATATCAGGCTTGCTCCTATGCAATTCATATATTCTGCCTCTTCTGGTGTGGATACATATATGTCTGTATCTGTATCTGCATATTAGGACTATTATAACTTACAAATTTATTTATCTTAATTCATTTTTTTAGGACGAGTCAATACATAGGTAGACTCTACATGACAAAGGACTTTTGTGTTAGTTGTATATAGGGCTAGTTAATATTTTTTAAATATTTTTTAAATATTTTTTTGTGTCAATTCCATGGTTAATAATTTGACCATCAGACAGCTTTAAGGTACAATTATGGGCTTGAAAAAAAATCTATAACTTTTTCTAGTAAATTCTTAATCGAATAACAATTATGCTACACTCCAAAGCAATTTGGCGTCAGGTTGAAGTTTCATTCTTCATGTCGCTCCATTTAAGCTCAACTCATTCAAGTATTATACCAAACAGAATTGAAGTTGTAATAATTCTGAACTGAACTTCACTTCAGCTGAAAACTAAATGACTTGCGAACCTTTTCTACTGGAGTAACCTTCACATTGCCAATAGTTTCTATGAATGTTTTGACTTCGTTAATTTGGTAGAATGCATACAGGAAGGTTCATTGTGAAAGAGCTAACTCATGTTTTGTCCACTGATGTAATTTTCAGCATCTACTGGATGCAATATCAATGAAATTTTGAGCTTACCTGATCAAAATAACAAAAAGAAATATCATAGTATTTTTGATTGTAGAGAAATAACCATCTGGGTTATCTGGTATTCTTGTTTTCTGCTCCTACTTAGGCTGTTTATGACTTTATGTGGTGTAGGGTTATCTTGCACAAGTTCTTGCATTTGACTACCAGCTTTCTGTAATTGCGATTGATGCTTGTGCACATCACGGCAAGATAACTGATGCACGTGCAGAGAGAATCAAAAAACACTATGTATCTAAGATGCATAAAAATTGGTAGGTAGTCTCAGAACGCGTACTTGTCGAAATTATCATATATATGAAGCACATATTCCTTATGCTAATGAAATCATTATATGAAATAGGTTATAATTAACCTATATAACACTGAAAAAGTGGTCTGAAAATGTTGGCCGTAAATTGAAAGTTAAGGACTATATCTGACTTGTTTTATGTTTGGTTAAGAAGAAATGAAACTAAACTGGATATAGTTAAGAGTCTTGCATTGCGTTGAGGGAGAGGGAGTTAAACTTCTGTTTTTCCTCAGAGAGGGAAATAAACTTTTTAACTGCTACAACTTGAGTTATTGGTTGAACTTTACACAATAAATAACAATGGTGAGCAGTAATTTCCACCTCCTCATTACTCACCTTATTTTCGGGCATCCAAAGGAACCTAGGTTGAGTCTAATATTACTGCCTTAGCCTTTCTAAAGAGATTAATGAACAGTAACGGATGAAATTCTTTTTATTATGTACACTGGTTGGGGCGTTTTGAAAAGCTGATGTATTGCAGAAACTTGGTAGCATTCATTGTCCAGTTGACAAAAATATGCCTCTGCTTCATTGTTCTACGTCAATCTGATTCATGGTTACATTTAGTTGGCATCAGTATTTTGTGTCATTTTATTGAATGGTCTTCCTCTTTCAGAATGCTTCTCCGTAATCCATTTCCCTTTTTCCAGCACCAAACAGAGAGAGTTTAGTGTGCCAAAGACAGTGACATGCCGAGTGCTGTCTTCTGATACACTGAAGGCCTTGAGTAACTCCCCAGCAGAGAATGACCTTACAGGGAATCAACATTTGAGCCAAAACTGTTCAGTGTCTCAGCCATCTCGACTTGCTGAGGATATACTACCTTCTCTGTCTTATAGTGATTCTACTTTGGTTATTGCTGGACTTCATGCTTGTGGAGACCTCTCAGTGACAATGTTGAGGTGGGTACCATATTGTATAATTGTGCTGCTTTCTAAGTATCATGAGGTGGTACTGAATTACTAAAGGCCTCTAGGCCACCATGAATGTTCATGGGCTATTCCATTTGTCTGAATGGTTAGTGGTGTTCGACTTGCATTCTTTATTGCAAAAAATAATGGTTAGTGGTGTTCGACTGCATTCTTTATTGCATAAAATACTATGTCCAGAAAGACGGATATCCCATGTCTATTCTCCTTTGTCATTCTAAGACCTTAAAATAACATTTGGAATAAGTTCTGGGTTTTATGTTTCCATCATATTAAGTATTATATTTTGAGAAGCTTTATGTGAATAATTCTTACTAAATGCCTTATTCTTATCTTAGTTTGCTTTAGGGGATCGTTTTAGGTTATGATAGTCCCTCCTGATTTGATATTTGTGGGATGTGTGACTCAATATTTCTTATAATTAAGGACATTCTTGGAATGTGACAAAGCTAAGGCAGTGATTAGCATTGGTTGCTGTTATAACTTGCTTTCTGAGGAAGCCACTGGCATAGCAGATTCTTCTTGTGGTTTTCCTGTTAGTCAAGGTGTTAAATTTGCTGGAGTAATGCTTGACAAAAGTGCTCGTGATCTAGCTTGTCAGGTAGATGAGTATTATACTATTCTTTGTTGGCTCTTGCTGGTAGAACTTGCTTGAATTAACAGTTCAAATTCATTGCATCTCGAAAGCTGCCTACCTTTTCACTATAATTGTATTCTGATCTTGAGTTGCTTTATCAGAGTGCTGATAGATGGAGAGGCTTGGGTGAGCATGCAGGGCTTCATAACTTTGAGTTGCATGCATTCCGTGCTGCTTTCCAGATGGTACGTGCTGTTTATTTTGCTCAACTATTTAAATTGGTTTCATTGGGCTTATCCATAAGTCCTTTCATTGAAACATTTTGCCAATAGTAGCAGTGGTTTTAATGTGTGCTTAGTCTGTGCAATAGCCTGCTAACCTGCATTTATTGTAAAGGTTCTCTTCAGACATTATCCGAACATATTGCTAGAAAGCCCGACAATAGGGCGTCAAGGGAAAGCCTTACGACGCCAACAGAATCAGAGGATCCTGGAGTCTAATTTGCATCATGGGGGCCCTTCAGAATTTGGTGAGTACTTGTAAAGGATACCATTGATCAATTTCATTAGGATTCAAGGTAAAGCCATATAAGGTATATCTCGTACTAATTTCTGAATAACTTATTCATCAGAATGTATGTCAAATATCTATTCATAAGATGTGTCATATATTCTTGACTAGCTTAGTAGATTTCATCATTTTATGCAACTGTACACATGTTATTGTCACGCGTCAAATCTGGAAGGATGCAACCGGCGCGCGATGCATTAAACTTCCATTGAGTGAACCAAACCTAACATGACATACTGGAATGCATTCCATGCATGTATAAGAAACATAAACAACTTGATAACATTTCTTTAAGATATAAACATGACATCATTCGCCTAAACAATTGAAATAACATAAGTGTCATTTATACACCCAAGTGTCGTAGCTTAACTGTGAAGGCTACCTATTACGAATATAGCTCTTAAGCGCTTTCTATGCAGGTGAACCGCGGGAGGGTGTGGCGTTTCATCATGAATACTCTTCTATTCAGAATTCTAAAAGCAGTGAGTCTAGAGCTGTGGACAGATACTCACTATTTGTAAAATTTTGTGAGTCTGGATTAGATCGCCTACATCTCCCTCATTTGGGGGATACAGCTTACAGTGCAGTCTGGAGGGAGTCTGAATCATATGCTGTAAGTAGATCTTTGATGATATTATTATTTATAGTTTCTTAAAAAATCTCTTTGGAGCATTATTATTTGTCTTCTGTATCTAAAAACTGTTAGTGGTAAATCTATGCAAATGCAATTTTGGAGATCTTGTCAAACTCTGTTCTCATTTTCTTATCTGTCACTCGAAGTGCTTCTATGTCCTACTCTCATAATTTGGATGTCTGTTTTCTTTTTTGATTTGTTGATGAGCTAATCTTGTCATTTCAATGCAATTTTCATTTCCCCCCTTAGTTGTTGCATGATCTAAGCTTCATTTTGCTTCTATGAATAATATGATCCTTTGCTTACTCTTGAAATAGTCTCCTACCAAAGAAAAATTTCTCCGAAGGTGGATGTCCTCCTATTTGATCTGTGGTTGAGTCAATGCTAAAGACATGCAAAAGTTGCAAGGATATTTTATCAGTAAAATACGTAGTAAGAGTAATGATACTATTCTCTTTCACTAAGTATATGGCAAATAGTTTTTTGGCATCTCCAGGTAGGTCTTTGTTCTTCACCCACAAACCAATTTTTTTGGGGTAGTTAGCAAAGTGATTTGCCGACTGCATAGTGTAAGATGACTAAGCTGGCTCTCTTTCCTTTACCTTTTAAGAGGATATTACAAAAAACAGTATCTTATCTCTGCTTTCGTTTGATTTTCAGTTGGCCAAGAATTGATGCATAATTTATTGAAAAGGTCTTCAATTTGCGTAATTTGAAAGTCATTGGTTTGCCCAAATGATATTGCCTCTTGAAGATTATAGTTGGATGATTTAAGTGATCAAGATATTTCTTCTCAGCATCTATTAAATTGATGTGATTCTAAAAGGTCAAAAGTATCTTCATAAGCTGAAGTTCCACAATATTGTGGCCTCATTGTATATTAGTTGATCTAGTAGCTCCTCATTGTATATTAGTTGATCTAGTAGCTTTCTCTTAAGAATGGGGATCTGTTGGTTGTACAGTATGTATGGCATCATTGTTCTGTCAGATTCTTGGGACTCGGGAGTTTCTCTTGCCGAAATAGTATAGAGATGTCTGTTCTTTCTTATATTCTTTTTGGGGCCTGATAAATAACATAAAAGAAGATTTTTTTTTTTTTTTGGAAAAAAACAAGAATCTTTTCCTTCTCTGATAAAGTAATCAACTTTCTGCAGGAGTTAATAGGGCCTTATTGGTCTCTTCGTGCTGCCCTGGGTCCCGTTTTGGAAACTCTTATACTGCTTGACCGGTTATTGCTCCTCCAAGAGTATGGGAATGATCTGGAAGCGAGACTCTTACCGATATTTAATCCTGTATTATCTCCGCGGAATATGGCTATCATAGCTAAGAAAATTAGAAATTAGAAAAATCTTCCCAAGTCCCCCAAAATGTGATTCAACATACCGTGTAGCTATTGACAGGGTCCTCGTGAAAGGAACTATTTACATGGGCGTCTTTGTGGTGAAGCTTTATTATATTTCTCTTCACTTCCTTCAGTAGCGTGAATAGACTTGATGTTGGTGAACATTGGTGAATGATAATATCTAATTGTCTTTCTTGTTTATTTATTTACTTGTAGATATTTATTTGCAAGGTGTTGGCTGAGTGATTCTCTTTGCACATTTGTTCTCAAGTTGTCTACTGCTGTCTTTTATCTATCGAACATATTGCTAACGTAGATGTTTATTGGTTTCAAATTCTGACCGCTCTGTATTCTTATGATTATCTTATTGACCTTTATTCACTTGGGATATATATGATTTTATGAGAAACTGTCCTTGTTTTAACAAGTTGAGTACTATAATATAAGCTAGACGGTTGTGTCCACTTTCCTATGAAGTATTCAAGGAGAATATATAAATGATACGCGATGACATGAACTCTAGGCTACTTACACATTGATTACATTTTATATTTATATGTTATTCTTGTTTCCTTAATGTGATGTCAAGTTCCTTGCAGGTAAACTCATTCTTATAATAGTAAAAATAAATGTCAGGTTTGTGTGCTGGCCTTTTCAATCTCCTCTTTTTTATTTATTTGTACTGTGTACATATTTCTGTTGATAGTCCGCCCATAGCGGGAGCTTTTCGTGCATCGGGCTGCCTTTTTATTCTATGTAAAGGCTGAAGTTGAAGCTTAATTCTTAAGTTTAGTTATGAGCAATTTGGGATAAGATTACTTTGACTAAGTGCATTATTTATCATGATTGCCGGTGCTAAACAGAATGTAGTGCAGGCTTACTCGCTGGAGAAAATGACTTGCAGTATCTTTAAAGAGTACTTTCTGTGGATATTGGGGAGTTGCATCAAGTGTACATATTTGCAAAAGTAAGAAGGTACCATTGCTTACTCCTTTCTGCTTTTTAAATATTTTTCCATAGACTAATATGTATGTGTGGCAACAACATGCTCAGTATAATCCCACAAGTGGGGGTCTGGGGAGAATAGGATAAGATGTACCCAGATCGTACCTCTACCTTTGTGAGGTAGAGAGGTTTCCGATAGACCCTCGGCTCAAAAGGAAAGTATCTGACACAGGATAGTAGGAACTAATACGTATGTGTAGGAAGTGGTAATTTTAAACTGAGTTGAATACACCAATGATTATGTTTGCTTAATCTTTGGTTAGTACTCTGCCAAACCGATGCATGCACACAAAAGTCTTCTGGACTTGCGTATGTGTAATGATGCTGGAATGATGGAGACAGGCCTAATTGTATATTTATCTATAAACCTAACAATTCTCTCTCATTTTCAAATTCTCCCTTCCGTTTCCTAATATTATTAGGAAATCCAACCTCAATCCAGGGTTGGTTAGAATCCTTTGACATATTCCCACTGAACTTTATACTGTTAAACAATTTTCCTTATTTTGCGTTAAATAAAAATAAAAATATTCTTACATTTTATGGGTTGCTTTCTTCTTTTCAACTACAACTTTGTTCACTAACCGAACAAGCTCTCCCTCGAACTAAGTTCCACGTGACCCATCACCTATGAGCTTAACCAGATACTAACCGGATCTCACCTTCATCATATGTATCTATGGCCATTAAAGTCCATAAGCTTCTTTTTATGTGTATGTGTCTTCAAGTTATGGGTAAAGATAGTCCATTGGCTCTGATATTAGGTGTTATGCTAAATCAACTTAAAGATACTCTTAATTAACATGGTATGATATGGTCCCCTTCGAGCTAAGTTCGCACCGTTTATCCAAAAGAACTTCACACCAATCGGAATATTAAGTTCCAAGGACTTTATTCACACATGGACCAATAACTTTGATCTGTTTGATCCCGATGGGTCATTTTGAGTTCAATTCATTAGATCAAATCAACAAGCATACCATAATCAACTCATTGAAACTTGAACAGGCTAAACAAATCTCTAAAAAGATGAATTAAATCTTGTCACCTCCACCTCAAATTACATACTATCCATATAGTTTTTTTTTTTCTACCTAGAGAGGATAGAAGTCAAAACAGGTTATTGGTTCAAGCAGTGGAAATATTCCTTCGTAAAATTGTAAGATAAGAATGTGAACGATAAATTTTTATGCTTCAGCTCTTCTATAGACCCCACACTCTTTTATAGGTCCCGTGCATACCGAAAGCTTCAGTGGACCGGCTTTTTCCTTTTGAGGATAGAATTCAAAGGTCCAATATTAAGTGCCCCGTGCTCGCCGTCATAAGCATTAAATCTCAGGAGACTTATGATTTAGACATATGAAGAAAAATGGGGCTAACAGGTGTATGCTTTTGGAGTGGACACACGTGAAGGTTTGAATAAACATTTGTCGTTTAGGACACTTGGTATTTCATTAGTAGGTGGTACAAACCAGATATTAGTTAGCAAGAATGACATTCAAATTCCCACTACCAAAGATAATAGTGGTTACTATTTAAAACTCGATTACTGAATATGTTGCTATCAGACGAAAAGGCAAGTATTCAAACAATTCAAGGAATTTGGTATAAAATACAAAAACATGCATTTCCAAACTTTAAACACTTATTGAACTCTTGTGTAGCTGGATGAAAATGGCTTGAATCTTATCAGCCGTTTGTTTATCAAGTTTTTCTAGAATCCTTCTAATAAACAATTAAATATTGCGGCTTTAAACTTAAAAAAAAAATGGAATTAAATATGAACTTCATCACTTCTTTTTCCCTATGTAATATATAGGCAATCATCGTTAAAGGTGCTATACGAAGATAGAAACTCTAATGGATCGCCATTTGAAGCTTATGGGTACCTAGTTCCTACATTATCTCATCGCTAATTCGTCGTTAATCCAAAATAGAATTACCGATGGGTTTTATTGTATAACTATAATAGAATTTATTCGTCGCTAATTCTTTCCTTTTTTTTTTTTTTTTTTTTAAAGTAGTGAACGGTCTTCTGTTTTTCTTTAAACCCCTCCTAGGAGCTGTCTCCTTTTTTGCTTTTCTTGATAACTCGAACTCACAATCTTAGAATTGAAAATGAGAAGTGTTTACCGTTCAAACAGCTTCTCTCTTGTTGTGAATGGTCGTTAGATTTCGGGAGTTTGGATTAGCTAGGCTTCGACAGTCTCGAGTCATCTGATAATTAAAGCTTTGTTATATAGTTATTGTCATAATGTCATGTTAATCTTTCATTTAGATATTTATGACCATCATTTCCATGAAGCCATTTTCTTTTCGAGGCTGAGTGTTTCATAAGCAACTCTTTTTTAAGAAAGGAACATTAATTTTTTGACTTTTCATAGAAAATTCAAGACGAGGACGTATTCAACACTATTATAAACAGAACTTTCTACCAAATCTAATTACTATGGAACTCTGACCAGAAAAAAGTATAAGAAAAGAAGATAATTGCTGAAGTTTATGAACAACTAGTTATTATGATTTGAGTCTTAGCTAAATGGAGCTCGGGGTCTATCGAAAATAGACTCTCGACTTTATCTGTGGTAGTGGTATGAACTACATAATCACCCCCCCCCCCCCCCATCCGCCATGAGAATATACTGGGTATATTGTTTTCTTCGTTTTAGGTAAATGAGACTTGAAGTTGTGTTATTGAAGGCCTCAAAATCTTCTTCTCTATGATTATTATATTTTGTCCATAGGGGATTTCAATTTCCTAAGATGAAGATTGACACGATACAATCAGTTTTTTAATAGATTAGTAGGTGTATATATATATATATATATATATATTAATTTCTTACATATGAAGAGTGACACGATCTAATTGGTTATCGTCTAGATTAGTTGGTATCCATAGGCGAATTCAAAATTTAGTTTTTAGGGGTCGTTTGGTATGAGGTATATAAGATTATTTTATCTCATGTTTGATCAGAGGTATTAGTTAGTCCGAAATTACTTACCCCGGGATAACTTGTTCCCAATCATTTAGTTTTTCCTCTAGATTAGTTGACATACATAAGCCAATTTAAAATTTAATTTCTTACATATGAAAACTATCACGATCTAATTGGTTAATTTAATTTCCTATAAATGAAATTGGCACGATCCGATTAGTCATCCTCTAAATTAGCTTGCATGCAGAGATAAATTCAAAATTTAAATTTGATATGTTCAATAACATTTGAGACTATTAGCTTGAACACATTTTATTTATGAAATTATGGATTCAAAATGTTAAATCGGGGTCTATCGAAAACAATCTTCTACTTCTCCTGAGGTAGTGGTATGAACTGCATATATTTTATGCTCCCCAGATCCCACTACGTGGGAATATATTGGATTTGTTCTTGTTGTATAGATTCAAAATGTACTATTTTTTATTATATGCTCCATTCGCCCTTGGGACTCACTTTTTCACTTATACAAAGTAATGTCCTATAATCTATCTATCATAAGCTTTCTTTAAAATATTTTTTAATAAAATAAATTTAATTCGATCAGAGAAGTGGATTGATTCAATAATTGCTCATGTTATTCACAATCATAAAGTAAGAATATTATTGTGTGGCTGCTATAATAATCTTTGAAACTAAGGCAACATTTTCTGTTAGGAAGAAGGGACGGCCCGTCTATATATATATATATATGTCTAGTTACTCCTCCGTCTCAAATTGAGATGACACATTGATTGAGAAAAATAATTAATAACATGCCTAATTTATCATTGTACCCCTATTAAATAATGTCTACATTGTAATTTGAAAAAAAAAAAAGAAGTAATTAATGCAAAGGATAAAACATGAACAAAAAAAAATGTCTCTTCTTGATTAATAAAAAAGGACAAGTAAAATGAAAAATCAAATTAGAAAATTTGGGACGGGTAATTTGAGACGGAGGGAGTATCAAAAGTCTCATGAATGAAAGTCCAAACAGGATTTAAGTGATACATTTGATAGTATAAAAATTCTTTTATATTGTCTATGAACTAAAATATGGTAAGTGAGTCAGTTATTATTTCTATCAGACCTTCTGTCATAATTTATGTGGTATATTTGACTATAATATACCAAGCTAAGATGCTTGTGATTTAAAACTAGTCATCATATACAATTTAAGTGGTTATTCATCATATCATTAAGGAAAAAATAATAGAATTTTAAAGTTAATTTAAGTCTAAATAAGAAAGCATAACATTCTTTGTAAGACATACTAGAAAGAGATGTACGAGTATATGATATATAAATTGAGATGGAGACAATAATACTTATTAAGAAATTTATCTATAATTACGTAACAAGTGATCTGGTTATATAAATAGTTTTTAGTTACCGACAATGCCTTAAAAATTAAACTCATCATTCCAAATATTGGATAGTATGGTCTTTATTGCTAGCTTAGTCATAATGTTTTGATGGTCAATCATTTTCATTATCTTATCTTTCCTTCTTATAATTTCCTTTTTAGGGTTATTATTTTGGATATAATTTAACCTTTAGAGTGTGGCTATTATTGTGTTTATTAGCCAAGGGACCCTTCTGAAGTGTGGCCATAATTTTTTTTAAAATAATAGTTAAACGATTAACCTGCCTCTTATTTAAATCATAAAAAATTGCCAAATTAAGTGTATTCAATAATCAATACCAATTTGACTAGATTCCTTTCTTTTCAGGCCACGTGGACAATTTTTTATTTATTTATTGGAAAACCATATTTTTCTTTTTATCTTAATTATGTCCATAAATCATTATCTTAAACCAAAAGAACTTACCTTACTGTAAAAATTAATGCTTATCCAATACCTAAACACATTCTGTCATTATATAATTCATTCAATTCAAGATATTGTAGAGCCTAGAGGGCATAACAAAGTCCTCCATCGAAAATCTCTCTCTCTATATATATATATTCATCTCTCTTCCTAGAGTCTTTGGTAATTTATTAAATAATTTAGCTTCTAAAATCTGATCAAATGAGTTCCCACTAATTATACAATAATAAAAGTAACCATTTAGAGATTCTTTAATCGATGACCTATATATTTTTTTTCTATTTCTATAGAAGAGGTGGTTTGGTCATGGAATGAAAATGCCGTAACAAATTTATCTAAGGGTAATTTGGTCATTCATTTCAAGTTCTAAGCTCAAATTGATAGTTTTTTGTGCTTTATTTTTGAACCTTATGAAAAATTTTAATAAAAGCCCATTCTTTTCTTTTTAATTACCAATAATGCTAAGTATAAAATTTACCATAATGTCATCACATGCCTTACATATGTTTCCACACACATGGACCCTATATCTTTCATTTATTTTTCATTTTTATTTATCTTTTTATTATATGAAATTGTTTCAAATATATTATATTTAAGTAAATTGATTAGTGAGATGATAATTTATTGTAAAAATTAATTAGTGATACAATTAAATAAATTTTATTCTTTATTTAATTTCATATCAAATATATGATTTACTTTCTTTCTTATTTACTATAATTTCACCTAATTTTTTTTTTCTAATATAGAAGAGAAAATTCTGATATGTCTTCTTATGTTGTCTGTTTCAATTGCTTCAATCGTGATTTTATTACATTGCCCCTAATTAATTATTATAAGGCATTTATATATTAAAAAAATAATAATATTTTTTTTTTTTAAAATAGACATTTATGACATGTCTATTTCAGTTGCTTAAATCGTAATTTTACTTTCTATTATATCATTTTTCATTAATTATTATAAATTATTTATATATTAAAAATAATAATATTTGATAAAAAAAAAGGTAAAATAGACATTTATGACATGTCTGTTTCAACTACTTTAATCGTAATTTTACTAAATATCAACCCTAATTAATTATTAGAAGTCATCTAAGTATTTAAAGTAGCTCTCCATCGACCTGTCGGCTTCAGCTGTTTGCTCCATGATTTTACTATATCATTCCTAAGTAATTATTATAAATCATTTACATAATAAAAAATTAATAATATCTAATAAAATAATAAAATAGACATTTATGATACGTTTGCTTCAGCTGCTTTAATTATAATTTTACTAACTATCACCTCTAATTAATTATTATAAGACATCTAAGTATAAATACATAATCAATATTTAACTAAAAGGATAAAATAGATATAAAATGATAAGTTAACTCTTGATGTTTTAAAATAACTTGACGTCTTATATAAGATTTCACTTACTTTTTTTTCACAAGTATCTTTTATAGTTATTTTATTATATCATTTTTAATTAGTTGTTGTGAGTTATTTAAGACATGTTTATTTCACTGCTTCAATCGTGATTTTACTATATCACCTCTTATTAATTATTATGGTCATCTAAGCATCATGTCACTTAAATTATAGTAGAAAAAGTTTTACACAATAATTAAAAATTTAAATTATTTAAAAAATATAATTGACTATCAGTGACACAAGACTCTGGACAAGGAGTGTAGCCTATTTTTTTTAAAAAATTACATAAAAAAATATTATAAATTACAATAATTAAAAACTTGAAATATCTATAAATAATTTAATATATTATATATTTTTATAAAATACATAAAAATACTATAAATCACAATAATTAACAACTTTAAAAATTTAAATGATATAAATATTTGGTTGACTCTCGAAATTATATCAATGTCACTTAAATTGAAATAGAAGAAAAATATTATAAATCACAATAATTAATAATTTAAATTATTTTAAAAATACAATTGACTATCAATGCCACAAAAATTTGAATAGAGAGAGTAACATATATTATTTAAAAATTACACAAAAATATTATAGGTTACAATATTAACAACTTAAATATCTAAAAACATACTAAAAGGATGATTGATTATCTAAATTCAATTTGTTTAAAAAAAATTGAAACAAAAAAACATATATTGAACTCATGCTAGATTCCGGATGAATTTTAGGATGTATATGCAATCCATCTTTTTTTTTTTTTAACTTTTGTTTAAATATATCAAAATTGAAAAATGCAAGTTCCAATGCAGTACATCAAACAATGTATAAGAAATAATATTAGTATAAATAATACAAATATTACTAATACAAGCATTATTAGTGCCAACATTATTAATACATTCTATCGGCATTATTTTTGTACACTCTAACAAACGACTCTACGTTTTAATAGAAGGAACATATACAAAAATAAAGTTCAATAAAATATCTATATAAGTATGTTTTATCGTGTTCTCAAAGACAAATAATTTAAATTAATATGAAAGATGGTAACTTATAATTTTTTATTTTATATAATTTCTGAAACACTTAAAATTTGAATTTAAAATATTAATTTAGTTTAACTTCAAAGAACAAGTTGACAAGTAAAAGAGAAGGAGAAAATGAAAGCAAATAATGTCTATGGCGACTTAGTAAGGGAATACAATGTGGTTATTAATTGCAATCCACATGTGATGTAATATGCAATGACTAGACAACTCTTTATCTTTTTCAACAATTATTCTCTATTTTATACAACAAATGTCAAGTCTTATGTATCAATTTTAATCTCAAATTTTCTACTTAATGTAGCAAATCTCGACCATATGATTAAAGATATAAACTTTTAAATGCATCGAATTTTGTTTTTTAAATGAGTAAGTTATACATAATTATCTTATAAGACTTGGCTCCTTAAAAAATACTACCACGTAGTTAATATATTTTGTGTATTCATGTTTTATAATTCATAATTCGAACTAATATTAATTTAATTTACTATATATAGTAAAAATAACTTAACGTTGGCAACACGGGCCTTATATGTGTTGTGTGGGGTAGATATAAGATAATGAACATAAAATAGCTACTCTGCAAAGATCTCTTGCGTATAGTGTTCATATTTCTGATACATAAACATAAAACTTTCTTCTAGAATGACATAAAATTTAAAATGTGTATATATAAAGAAGCTATAGAATCAATTGATTAGGCTAGGGAAGAGTTGAAAAAACATTCCCCACACGAGCAAAAGAAGAGTGCAAATCTACACAACAAAGGAATTTCACTTCTATTGGATAGTATAATATAAAGTTTGGTAATGTACCACACATTATGGAATATGGCTACTTTCTTTTTTGACTCTTTAGTGAAACTCCTCTTGTGATCCCAAGCCCCAAAATTAATCATTATTGTCCTTTTGAAAAAGATGGTCAAACTGTAGACAAATTTAGAATTGCCAATGGCAAGAGGACTTACTATTGAAGGTTATAAAATGAAGCAAAATTGGATCCAATAATCATGTAGACTTTCAAAGTGAAACTAATGGGGCTATAAATACAATATGTTGTTAATGGTGCCAAAAGAGGTCAGTCCAAAAACGTCATGCGTCATTTAAATAGTGAAGTATAGTAAGTGGGCCCTTTTGTTCTTTAATAATATGAAAGAAACCTCTTTAACTCCAAATGGTGGCTTAAATCTGGTTCGGTGCCAACTCCCTCTTTGTCAATTTTTTTTTTTTTTTGTTTTTCCATTCAATATTCGATACCCACATTGGAGCCCGACTAATTTAGATTCAGGCCGTTTAGGGTCCCATTCGGGAGATAGCGCTTCCTACCTAGGACTTTTTCATACTCAGGGCTCGAATCCGAGACCTCTGATTAAGAGAGGAGCAGCACCATCCACTGCACCACATCCTTTGGTGGTCCTCTTTGTCATTTTTTACCCCACAAGGCCACTATTTGTTTCCTACTCGATGTTTGGTATTCGAAAAATAATTTCTATATGCTTAAATATGAACTTCAGATTCATCTCATCACAATCTTTTAACTTGTCGAAGAGATTATCCATGATCATATGATTCTATATTTTCATTCGTTAATCAATGTGGGACATCAATATCTTCTCAATGAAATGCATTTTATTCTAACTTGTCGAGGAGATTGTTTAAGGTCATATAGAGAGTCCACATATATATCGATGATATAGGACACCAACACCCTCCTCCCCCTTAACCCTTCTACGCATATTCAGAAGTGGACATTTAAAGCTTGAACAATATAAGATCGGGGATCAATATATAAAATAACATATTAGGAATGCGTTTGACTTTAAAATGAATATTGGGTCTAACTAAATCTCCAAAGTTAGTTCAGGAAAAGATAAGAGTAAAGCATTTAGTACCTCTGAACTATAACCAAATTTGCTACGACATACTTTGATTTCACGGCGTTTATTACACCTGAACTTAATTTTAACATATTTTTGTCATCCTTTTTAGCTGTCATGACACCTTTTGTCAGTCTTTTTAGCTAACATGACACCTTTGATGTGAGCATTATTTTTGTCAATCCTTTTTAGCTAACATGACACCTTTGATGTGAGCATTATTTTATGTAGTATAGGTGTCAAGTCAGCATAAAAGGGTGACAAAAATATGCTAAAATTGAGTTCAGGGATGATAAGATCCGGCAAAAATAAACTAAAAAGTTTAGGAATATAGGACCCTTATGAAGTTGAAATGTGTCGTATCATCTTTGGCCATAGTTCGAGAGTACTAAATGTTTATCTCAAAAGATAACTATCCAAAATTATATAAAGAGTCCATATTTACATCAACATAAATTGAATTATTTACCTTATGCTATTTTCTCAATATTATCGAGCGGTATTAAGAGAGACATAATCAATGACAAGGTTAAAAAATTCAAATAAAGTATTTTATGTCGAGAGGATTCAATAGGTTGTGTATATGCTTAAAAGACTATTTTGCTCTACTTACATCGTATTTCCTCTATCCAACTTTACCTGTTTCTAATATAAATAAATAAAATTGAACATTTATTTTAGACGAAAAAATGGTTTTTTTTGGGATGATATTTCCACAGTGGCAAAGAGTCAAATCTAAATTCCCAACAAGTAGGCAATGACTGAGTTATCATTGAACACGTCAGCAAGTAAGCAACCATTGGTGAGCCACGTCATCATCATACGTAGGGCAAAAGAATCACACGGAATTATTGGTTGACTTAACAACTTGATTTTATTTTTAGCCTAAAAAATTAAAATAAATTAACAAAAGAATGTATTTTCCTACTAATTACCTACTCAACAAAAATAATAATACTTATAATAGGTCCTTAACATATATTCTAATTTATAATGACATATTCTTTTCCTTTTAGTATATTCTAAAAATATGGCACATAATATTTTTACTATATGCAGGAATAAATTAGTTTGTCTATAGCTCCTCAACCTTAAAGGTCATCGTTAGATGCTTTTTATATTTGTTTTTCTAACTTTAAGCTTTTTATTCTATTTTTATAACAAGTTTTTATTAGCTAGCAATCTAAATATCACGACATATTTAGGTGTGTCATATATGTAGCTTCATTGGTAAGTTTTATTAGATGTGTGTGTATTTCTATTTTTTTTGTTTTTTCATTATTTAATTTATTCTTTTTCTTTTCTTTTTTTAAGTTTGGTATCCAATTAAATATTGTTATATAAAATAGTATTTTTTTATCTTAATTTATGTGACAATTTTTTTTTTTTAATCCATCTCAAATTTATATACCATTTTCTTTTTAGACCATCTCAGAACAAGTCGTCTTATTATAATTAGAAACAATTTAATTTTATAACATCATATTTACGCTTTATGAAATGATTTATAATCACACAAATATCTTAAAGATTGTACTTTATTCGCTCACTTTTACTTGTCATTGTTTCATTTTTCGAGGACTACTTACAATGAACTTTGACCAGCATTGTAATAGTCATAATTTAACATTTTAAATTTAAAATTTAAATGCTCGAAAACTATATGAAAATTATTATAAGTTGTTATCCTTGTCATATTAATACTATTTAAAATGTATCTTAAAATATTGGTTAAAGTTTATGCTGTTGACCTTGAAAAACGAAGTAACGACAAGTAAAAGTAAATAGGAGTATAGACTGCAACTCTCAAAGCGTCTTTCTTTGTATCAAGTGAAATGATGTCACGTAAATTGAGACGGGGGAGTAATATTAACTACTAGTGCTTATATATAGAAGAAGTAGAGTACCATTTGGTGTTGTTATAAGGAAAATCTCATCATACCCTTATAATATATTAACCACCACCTCCTCCTCCTCAACATATACTTTCATAGTCTTAATATAATTCTCTTCTCTCTTTTCTTATTTTTGTTTCTCTTCAAAATGAGTAGTAACAGCAGTTTAAGCGTGGTGGAATCAAAATTACCACCAGGATTTAGATTCCATCCAAGAGATGAAGAACTTATTTGTGATTACTTAATGAAGAAAATTGATCAATCTCCAGACCAACAACAACAATATCCTTTTCTCATCGAAGTTGACCTTAACAAATCCGAACCCTGGGAAATTCCTGGTACGTTCGTATTTCCTACTTTATTTCATTCATATCTTAAACTATTAAGGGTGTTTAAATAAAAATTTAATTGATCACATACTTCTATGTTTTTTCATCCTCATAAAGTGTATTATTGATAAAGAGTCCTTGATTTTTCAGCCACTATGATGGAGATTTTTTAATATTATTAAAAAAAATCTGTATGATTTTTGGGGTTGTGAAGGAAGTGATAGCTACCTAATAGGTCTCAAGTTATCATGCATAAAGTTTTGATTTTTTTTTTTCTTTTTGTGGATAAGAATCTCATAGAGCTAATAATTATGATTAGAGATAATTGGGAAAATATAATTAAATTGTCTTCTACCTAAGCATTAAACACTTATTTGTTTGTTCACACTGCGTATATTGAACGCTCTCAAAAGTATTTCCACAATATAGCTTGACTTTCTGTCTTATAACCCAAAGTCTTTAAATTGTCAAAATAACTAACCACATAACATTTATTAGCATGTTCCTGCAGGCAGCTAAAATAACATGGTATTTTTTTTATACGTATATAATAGATGTTGAATTTTCATCATAGGAAAATTATGCGATCATTATGAAATTCTGCTATCGTCATTGGTATAACTAATAAGTTTATTAGCCGCAGTGGTGGAATCGGGATTTTAATTGAGGGGGCTCAAAAGTGCAGACACATACTAGACATCTACTATATACATTTGAAAAAAATAATTTTAACTATGTATAAATAGTATAATTTTTCGTCGAGAGATTCATGTACATGCTCCACCCATGATTAGCCGTTCGTAAATTAATAGAGGAGAAGCTAGGAAGGCCTAGGAGGTTCATCCGAACCCATTTTGATTCAAGGGAATATTAAGTAATGTTGAACCCATTTAGGCTTCTTCGTGATCTACTTTTTTATATTTTGAATCCCCTCCGTAAAAAATCTTGACTCCGTCAATGATTAACAAACTAAAACATATGATCTAGACTCTAGAGACTAGATCAAACACCCATATGTTACAAATTCTGCTATTGCAAGTTAAACCATTTTCCAAATAATCACAAGGAAAAAGAAAAAGAAATGAATAATATTCTTAGATAAATCGATGTTGCATGTATCTGTCTCATCAATAGGATGACTTCCCTATCTTTTTGGTTCTATTTTACTTGCTGTAACTCACAAGTGGAATCTGAGGAGCGTAGAATATACATATATTTTGTCTTTATCTTTACAGAATGAAGAGATTGTTTCCAATATAATTTCTATATATGGATAATAAATAAGTATTTACAGAATATTAATAGGTGAATGATATATACGAATTAGTGGCCTCATAAGATTTCTCATTCAATTAACTTTTGTAGGAATTGACAGTGTGGGCATATAATTGTCTTCAACCAAAAGATGGTGAAAGCGATAGAGATTAATTATAATGATCAATTAAAATTAAACACATATATAACATGTCATATCCCTTTTAAGTGATTAATCACCTATATATCTGTTGGCTTGTGTCAACCACACGCGTGTACGTTTATACTCCAAATAATATTCGATCAGTTTACACGTATCTCAACTAATCATTGAGTATTTGCTATTTTTTACTAGTACAGGTACGAGATAACGTTGTCTGATACTTGTTCCTGGAGTAAAGCATCTAGTACCCCTGAACTATGATCAAATTCGCTACGACACAGTCCAACTTCATGGGGGTCCTATTACCCCCGAACTAAATTTTAACATATTTTTGTCATCCTTTTTAGTTGACGTGCTACCTTTCGTCAACCTTTTTAGTTGACGTGGCACCTTTGACGTGCGCTCTATTTTATGTAATAAAGGTGCCACGTCAGCATAAAAGAGTTATAAAAATACACTAAAATTGAGTTCAAAGGGTAATAGGATTTCTGTGAAGTTGGAGTGTATCGTAGCAACTTTGACTATAGTTCGAGGGTAATGGATGCTTATCTCGAATGAAATTAGTCGAGATACATATGCTGGTATTAAGAGAGAGCGAATATCGGTCCTATGAGATTCTAAATCGAGCTAATTCTGCCCACTAAAAGTGATCGTACAGATAAGAAAAAATCACCTAGTTAGTATTTTTTGGCGTCAAACTAATTCCTTTATTGTAAGATAAGAATAATTCTTTCTTTTTACATTACTGTTCCAACAGTAATAACATATATTGTGGTGCATTGAACTTGATTTCAACTATCAACATCTTTTACCTAAGCCATTTGCAAAAATATGGCCCTCCAATAATTAATTCTCTCTATTTTAGGATAGAGATTTTACCACTTAAATCCATGCATAAAAGTTACGTCGATGGACAAAATAGGTGAGTCATGGTGGTGCCACAATAATACATGGCCATTTTTTCAAAACCAAATAGGTCCCCCTATTCTTTTATCATCATCATCCTACTTGAAAATAATACTTGAAATAGACATATTCCTTTTTTTCCTTTCATTTTCTCATCCTTTAATTTTTTGTTTCTTATGGTACACCCAATCCTATCTTCTTTTGATAGTTCATGATGCATGTCATTATGAAATCAAACCAAAAAAAAAAAAAAATCACCTTCAAATTCAATTGTTCTCATCTCTAAAAGTTTAAATTATTAAAAAGAAAATTTAGTATGAATGCCAAGAGACAATTTAAGAGAGATGCGATATTGAATTATTGCGCGACTGTCTTATCCGAAAGTTTAATTACTAAAATCATAATATTCGCAACACTCTCCCTCAGCTATGAATTTAAAGTTATTACTACGATTGCCTAGAACCAATTAATTATCAGATATATTGTGTGATCGGCTTAGCGAAAAGATTAAAGTGATCAAAGCAAACACAATTTTAATTACTTAATCATATGATTGTCTAGAAATAATTTACACCATAACTATATCATGGTGATCAATTGTCTGATCACCTTATCTAAAAACTTAAAACTACATAGAAAAAAACATAATTTTAGTTTCCTCGTATGTGATTCAACAACATAAATATCATGTTAAATTCTATGAATAACGTTCATATATACCATGCATATTTACAGAAGTGGCCTGTGTTGGAGGGAAGGAGTGGTATTTCTACAGCCAACGTGACCGTAAATACGCGACGGGGCTCCGAACAAACAGAGCCACCGTCTCCGGTTACTGGAAAGCCACCGGAAAAGATCGCGCCGTCGTCAGAAAAGGTAGCCTTGTTGGTATGAGAAAAACCCTAGTTTTCTATCAAGGAAGAGCCCCTAAAGGAAGAAAAAGTGATTGGGTTATGCATGAATTTCGTCTTGAAGGTCCCCTTAATAATAACATTCGTCCTCAAATTTCATCTCCCAGGGTAAATATCTTCTCTCTCTCTCTCTCTCTATATATATATATATGTATGTATGTATGTATGTATACTAGCATAAATGGTTAAGTTGTTGTCACATGTTCAAGCCTTGGAAACAGCCTCTGACAGAAATGCAAGGTAAGGCTGCGTACGATACACCCTTATAGTGGGGCCTTTCATCGGACACTGCCCATAGGACTGCCTTTTTCTTTTATGTATGTATGTATATATACTAGCATAAAATTTTAGTGTTAATAATCGAGTTCTGAATTTGTGTATTTGTACATGCATAGTGATTGTTGACATAGATACATGCAAGTTACTAGGTTTTGTCAAACTCACAAGCAGAAGTGGACCTATATAAAATAAAATTACAAGTAGATAAAAGTAGTTTTCAGTTGAGAGAACTGTCCATTCATATATAGTTTTTTCTAAATTTGATTTGAGAAATTGTGAAATAAGCAAGAAATTGTCGTTATGCAAAATACAAGTATGTACCTGTACATAATAAATGACAGTTCATATATATATATATATTTATGGCCCATGATAATGAAATTTTGGCTTAATTATCTAAATTATCCTTTTCTTTTGGCCTACTTATATACAATTGATAAATCTAATCGCTATAAGTGCGGTTAAGTTTTACTGGGATTTTATTTTTTATATTCAACTGTAACATCATTCGAAGTTTCTTCTATCATTTTAAGAATATGGTTTTATATGTTATGACAAATATGTTTACTAGTTTATCTTTAAAAAATTTTGTTAGTAGTTGACCAACTTACAACTACTACTTTTATGCAAAAGATTTCACTTTAGTGGAATTATATATTCACTATATATATATAACAACATTAATAAATTCAATGTAATTGCATAAATCGAGTCTAAAAAAAATAGAATATACGTAAATTTTACCTCTATTTTTATGAAATATAGAAATTATTTAATTTCCAGTATTCAACGCAAAATATTGTAAGGGGGTGCCGTTGACTAGATATAAACCTTAAAATATTAATACGAATTATATATGGAATAAGTCGTAGCTAGAAAATATAATAGAACATTATATTCTAATTTGATTCCTTGAAATCTTTGAAAGATATGTAAACCAATATATATACTATTAGTTAATAATGTCAAATTTTGTGAGACACATCTAGCACAATTATTGAGATATACAATATGTTATTAATCAGTGCTATAATGGTAAGAAAATATCTAATGATTCTTTCATAATCTATGCTTAATCAGAATAAATTCCATAATCATTTAATTAACAACACACCTAATTACCTAATCCCATTGTCCTTTGAGCACGTCACGTTCTTTTATAGAAATAAACTTTTTCCCTTTTAACCTTTTAAATTTTATTTATCTCATAAATCATCATTCATTTAACACTTTATACGTCTGTGAAAACTTTTTTTCTCGATACTTATGTTAATATACTTTGGTAGTGTACTTTTTTTTACTTTGTAATTACAATTTACACAACTATGATATAATAAATTATTATTATTATTATTTGTTGTCATGTGACCATAACTTACGTGAGTTGTCATTTTTCAGGAGGATTGGGTATTATGTCGAGTATTCCACAAGAACAAAGAATTACTTGCTGCCAAACAAGGAACTAGTAGCAACAACATATATTACGATGACGGTACAATAAGTTCTTCATCTGTACCACAATTAATGGAAAATCCTTACATCACTTTTGACCAAACACAACCTAACAACAACAATATTAATATGAATGAATTATATTATGAGCAAGTGCCCTGCTTCTCCATTTTCACCCCTAACCAAACTACTTTCACCTCCCACAGCCACCACCACCACCACCCCGCTACCTCTACCACCACCGGAGCCACCCCGATCACCACCGCGTACGGTGGTTTTCCGGCTGATATTGGAAATTACCTAAATGCCACTGCAACATCGTCTACGTGTGATAACAAAGTAATTAAAGCTGTTTTAAGTCATTTGAGTACCAAGAATATTATAATGGAAGGTAATAATAATAATAGTAATTTTAATAATAGTTCTGCCCAAAATATCATGAATATAAAAGGAGGAAATTCACCTAGCTTTGGTGAAGTAAGTTCTGAAACTAGTTTCTTATCTGAGGTGGCCTATCATCCTACAATGTGGAACAATTATTGATTTTTTTGATAGAATTATTGTAAAATTTGTACTCAAATTTAGATGTGGGATAATGGAAGTATTGTTTTTATGTTGTTAATTATAGTGTTATATATGTATATATTGTAACCTTCCATATATTAGAATTTACATATACTAGATTTACCAATACATCTATATATATGTATACATGTTCCAATCATAATGACATTTTCCTTGAATTATCATTAGTGGTTAATTGTCCATAGATGAATTATTTACATTTTGGTTTTACTATCATCATCATTATTATTACTATTAATAATAATAATAGTAATCAACATTGAAGGAGTGAACAAATGAATAAATCACTATAGTAATAAATAGCTTGTATATATCATTTTTATATCTAACTATTATATATGTATTACATATATATATTTAGTAAAAGAATTTAACGAAGAGCTAGGTATATCTGCCTTTGCCTATCTTCAAACTATAGAGAGAGAAAGAAAGAGAATGTTGTGGGTCAGAACCTCATGACTCTCTTTCCGTATTAATAACTTTTAATATAACGATTTCTTCTAAACTATAGAGGGTTTTAATCGAAATTCGTAGTATTTCTAGTACTTTATGAATTGAATGGTCTATTTGTATACACCAAAAATAGACTCTTTTTAGTGTTCAAAAGTATTATCTCATTATGGAATTACGTGTACTTAATGTGGAATCATCATATTTGACAAGAAAAATAGAAAGAGACACTAAAGATTAATCTTAATTTTGTAGCACATTCATTGTATTGTATCATACTTCATAGTCTTAGGAGGGTCTCCTGTCTGTGAAAAGCAATAAAGCATAAGAGAAAATTGAAAAAATATCATCATTATTTTGTTGGATTCAAAATCTCAAGAGAATTTCTGCTGAGGAGATTCAAAATCTCAAGAAAAACTCATCAAAGGGGGTTCAATATCTACAATATTTATATATAAAATCATTCTAATCATGTATTAATAGTATAATTTTCTGTTGAAAGGGGTTCGGATGAACCTCCTATTACTAGGCTGGCTTCCCCTCCAATTACTCCCATCTTGAACTTTCATAGTGATCAACTACGACATGTCCTAAAAGGAGCACTCAGCAGTATGATATTGTCTGGTTTGAGTCAAGCTAAAGTAAGTAAATCTATTTGTAAATGGGCAACTGCTCTAAGTCGAACTCTGTCATCGATCACTCCTCCATCTCTATATTTGTCTCGCTGAACCATTGACTTCGATACCAACCTCGTTCTTAGGCTAAAATAATTCAAAAATAATATTTAACATAATGTAATATTTTCAGTTATGAGTCAAGCTCAAGCCCACATATATATTAGGAGCTTCAGAACATTAAAAGTATCGTTACACCTTATATATAGTTTTATTTTAAAATTTTGATCATCAATATAAGATTTTGTTCAGATAATGACGGAACCACCTCCTATAAACATTAAGAAAACATTAATAATATATAAGAGAGTTGTTATATAATCTTTGGAATAGTAGAAACCAATATTTAATACTATATTGAATTTGACTTTCTCATCATTATATTTCCCTTTGACTGTTTAATCAAGAAAAATAAGATCCACATGAATATGACCAATCATTTTTTTTTATTCTTTTTTTTTTTTGCAAAAACTCTTAGCTGCCGGCTCTTACAATTTAGTAGAATTATTTAAATGAAAACAAAAAATTTGAATTAAATAAATTGCATACAAGTCAATTAAATAATTTCTCATTGAAGATGACGACAGCCAAACATTAATTTTACATACTCCTATTCCATCAATATTGTGACACATGGGGCAATCAACTAGAATTTATTAAAAAAACTTGCAAACTATTCATTAAATAATATGAAAATTAATTAAAATTAACTATTCCCACCAATAATGTTAGATATGCAAATTACTTAACGACTTCTTCCTACCTAATTAAAGTACAGGTATTATACATGTAATTATCAAAAGATAGTGTCAAATGATAGAAAACAAAGTAGATGGATTAAATTAATTAATGTAACTATTTATCACAAAATTTATGAGTAATTAATATAACTATCACTTTCATGTCATAGCTAATTACAGGTAAGAAGACAATCAAGAAAATAAAACATTCAAATCCTTCTTAGCTCACCCCAAAGATTTGCTCATATATATATATATATATATATATATATATATATATATATATATATATATATTAGTCGACGGTGTATGTTTATTTATTGATTGATATTGTGTAAATATCGAATACAAGTAAATTTTTTTATCGTTTAACATTCTTTAGTCAGGACTGCTCAACCAAATTGATGATACCCTAAAATCAAATTATATTAAGGTGCATCTTTAATTTATATTTCATAAAATCCATATTAATGAGACGTAAAAAGAACATGATTTCTCATATATGGATCAACCAACTCAGCGTAACTGATTTAAAATTAAAATGTGAAATCAACAGAAACATGAACATAAAAGAATATACATAATGGAGTAAAAATTACTAGAATTTAAGATGTAGGTAAATGTAAAAACCTTAACCAAATAAAAAAAAAAAGTTAAAATTTGGAATCTTTATCAATAACATATATTATTATACGCTATATACAATACTATAATATAATATACTCTCTCTCTCTATTTGAATTTGGTTGTTTTAATGGCTATTTGGATAGTCAATTTTTTTTTAATCATATTGCTTTCAATATTTTCTACATATTTTTGAACGATTAATTATTGCAACTTATATTACTATTTATGTAAATGTGTAAATTTTATTTTTTAAAAAATAAAAAAGATTTATGCATAAATTCACACTAAACATTAGTCAGATTGATCCTCGTAGTCTTACCCTTTAGCCGCCTATGCACAATTTTTTAATAGCATAATTTTTCAAACAAATTAAAGACTTTTTCAATTGTAGAAAACCAAACAAGTCAGAGCGGTTCTTTCACTTTCACTAGCACACGAGCTTCAAACATATGATAGTTTTCATATTTAAATAGTCTTATGGATAAATAAAATATGTCCAACCAAACAATTAAAACATTATTTTATTAAAGAATAGTACAATCAAACTGTAATTATAATATATGAAATGAAATATACATAGTACGAATGAAATTAATAAAATATGTAGTCCAATAAGATTAATTAGGTTGGATTATATGTGGAACCAAAAGTCAAACTGAGAATCTGAGTTTTTATTATATTTTCTTTAGGGAAGGTATCATATAATTCCTATATGAAAGGAACTTATAACCAAACTCCCCATAATAATCGGATGAAAACAACAATTTTTTCTTCATATCCTAGTAAGCAATTCATGCGTCTCTTTCTAAACTTTTATTTTCAAATTTATAGAATTAAATGTATGGGTCGGGTAGAATTCAGTAGCTTTGAAAAAAATTATATATGCGTTAAAAAATTCACTAAATATCAATAACATATCCAGCATAATGCAAGTGGGGTTCACCACTATTTCGTATAAATAGAGAGATTGTTTCTAAAGACCCTCACTAAATATGTACAAAAATTAAAATAAGAATTGAGTTACTAATACTAGAGATCATTGTTCTAAAATCAAGAGCTCATAAAGTTCAAATTCTAGCTAGGTTGAATCTGTGCTCACAATATGGCATCTGTGAACCTAACATTAGTGTTGGAGTATATATTTGATTATTTGACATTTTTAGGTAACTCAAACATATTCGTTTGAAAATGTGATACTTGCAAAGAAAATGTGTTATAGCCAATTTATTTAAGCCAAGTTGGAAGAAGTTATTATTTTTAAGAGAAAATGATTGTTTGAGGTCCTCACCAAAAATTATAATCATGTCTATGTTAACAGTAGATAGGAATAAATTTGATAAGTATTCATAATTCTTTAACAGAAATACAGAATATTAGAACACAAAAATTCTTTATTGGTTTGTATACTATGCTTCTCTCTTAATCTTATTAACCATAAAGTTTTAATTCTTTAATTCTAGTATACAAATATATATAAATATATTCCCTCTCTTTCTGTTAAAAGTACATCACGAATGATCTGACATTATGCTAAAACAATTCTAGTACAAGTTGTTGCCTAGCCAATAGATGTTCATGACATTTGAAGTTAATGAGCTTGTTCAATTAACCACTAATTCTGCCTTATTAGCAAACATTATAAGTTATTTAATAGGGACAAAAATTCAAGACAATACTTTATGACGGACAAAAATGCAACACCAGACATTTGGGAGGAAAAAAATCAAAACTGAACACTTTGATGAACACTAGACATAATTTATGTAATCTAAACAGAAAACCGTGGGCTAACACCCATCAATTTGGTCCGAAAACGATCCATTTGTGTTGTTTCGCTCGTTTGACCACCCAAATGGCCTCGCCGATGCCTCCGGCCCACCCAACAGCATGCATGGGGGCCTCCGATCAATTTTCGGCCGAAAACACGCCCGGCCCTGGACACACCCTGAAAACCGTGGGCTAACAACACCCACCGATTTGGCCCGAAAACGAGCCGTTCGCGTCGTTTCGCCCGTTTGACCACCCAAACGGCCCCGCCTCTGGGATTGGATCCGTTCTTCTACGGACGCTTGTAAAAATAAGTTGATCGATGCTGAGAAAAGAGTATTGCGCATTCAATTTAATGATCGCGGGGGAAATTGCTGGATGGATACGATTTCCATGAGGTTTACTTGAGAATTGATCAGCTATTGATTGTTCCACATATAATTATTAATTGCTACTATTTGCCCTATATTTTTCACTCCAAATGTCTTACTGTTGTTCATTTAACAAATTGTGGACTTGATAATGAAATTCTATCCAAGTTTATTGGTAAGTGCCCTTATATTAGAGAATTGAGTTTGGTGAAATGCTGGGGGATAGACTTTGCTGCCATGTGACCAGGAGGAGGTCAAGGGTGACTCTGAAATTGATATTGTCGTAATGTAGTGAGTGAGTTGAACATTTACAAGCAACAACTAAAAGGAAAAACCTGAAAGATGATGCACTGAGTTATTCTTAACGAAGAGGTTCAAGCCTGAACATCTCCTTTTGAATGCTTGCTGTGTTAACAAAAGCAATGCAGTTAGCTACATTATTATTACCAAACTTCAACTCCTAAAAAATTAAAATTTCTTCTAATACATTTCAAATACTACAGCTTTTGTCCAACAGCATTTTACACTACTCTAAAGCCACATTCATTGACGGCATATTGCTTGTATGGACAATGTTCAGCAACAAAGGCAGGCTGGACGAAGCAATACATGTTAGTTTGGAAGAGTGAAACTGCCAGCCCTGAAAAGCAATTTGGATGCTTCCCTCTCAGATAAATTCTTTAATATGAATTACTAAAACAATTTCAATAGGAGTAGCATGCACATAAAGGAACATGGCATACATCGGCAGTGGGTCTGAATCTGATATGCATGCTACCCTTGGAAAAAATTAGACGCATAAAGAAACTATTTATAGTAGATGACACATCCCTTGCTGTTGCTGCCTATATATATATATAGTCCTGGTCCCAATGAATGGCATTTCTGCAAGTTGAGTCCCACGGATCCAAACAGACAACCAGTGAAAACGGTATTTACTAATTGGTAACGCGTGAATAAACACAGTAAAACCACAGATGGCATATAAGAAAAAGGGAAAGCAACAATTGTTTTAACAATTAAGTAAAACTGAGAAACTGATGATCAGAAGAGTTCCTCTACGTTTCTACATGAAATGCTAAGATCAGGAATAAAAAGTAACCAAAAGAAACTCGTTAAATTGTCCCCTTAAACAGCAAGGAGTTTTACTCGTAAAGCATGCAATCGTCATTCTAGATAGCATTAATAAAGTTATGACACCAAAAAAGAAACTTCCTTCAGCGAGTGATCTGGAGCCACTAGCTACACCTAAAAAAAATGCGACAGATTCAGTCCAACTCTGACAAAGGATTCTGCGTTGGATATAAGTTCACAGCTTAATCAGTGCACTTGCTCTTAAAAAACAAAGAAATTTTATCAAAGATCATAATCGTTTCTACAAGAAACACCATTGCATCTGCCAGAAATCGAAGATGATTTAGTTTTGAAACAACATACCATAATATCTTGTGCCCGACCTCTTCAGATCTGAAAAATAAACTCACATTGTAACAACAGCAACAACAGCACACCCAGTATCTTCCCACAAAGTGGGTCTGGGTAAGGTAGAGCGTACGCAGTCCGTACCACTACCTCATAGGTGAGTAGACAAACTCGCATTGTAACATATCAACAAATTTGTGCAATCCATCCTACCTTATAGATGCAGCAGATATTATGTCATCACACCTATCGGCAATTGCAGCGTAGAAGCCACGGAAATTCAACCTAGTAAAATTTGAGCTTCAGAGGAAAGAGAACAATTTCCGATAACTCATATATACTGTCATATATAACTGTGCATACCAGCTTCGAGTATCATTTTTCAAATTTTTTGAGCCTGTATTATAACAGATTCTGTTGTGCATGGAATTCTACCTCCAGTAGAACTACTTTATCATAATTGCTTTCACCCAAACTCTTCACTCATGCTTCTATATTATCATTATAGTACAATACTTTCTCTGTTCTACATTTCTGAGTCCTTAGACGAAGATAGTTTGAAAGAGTGAAAATAATGCAAATAAAGAAGAGAACTTTACACTATGAATCAAAAATGAAAATATGTGGGGAGAACGGAACTTCCCATCCCAGAAAAGAAATAAAAATACAAAGTTGGTAAAGACAGAACATATGCAAAGAACACAAAGACAACATACAGAATAGATGACATGATGCAGTTACGAGAGAAATGGATCAAGATAGGAACCGAAGAAACAGAACATATTTGTTTATATTCCATAAGTATATTTCTCTCATTACAGCAAAAATATGAAACTCAAATCTCCTATACTCTCACAGGATCAGTCAAAGAAACGTAAAGAAACTTTCTCTGCAATAGTTTTTCTTATTACATAAATCGACATAATAATTTGATCTAACCGGTTAGATCTTCAATAGTTGAAAACATGCAAGTCCAACAGGTTTTTATAATACCCCTTCTCTATCTCTTCTTCTTCCACCTGATGAAGGAGAAGGGTCTCAATAATAAAGTCCTCCCAATCAACATCAACTTGCTTCTTCCTTCTCCTTTTCTTTCCAGCATTTGCATGTTCGACGGGGCATAGTTCAATCTTATCAGTTGCACCAGCATTGGAAGGATACATTGTCTTATGGATTCGAAATTTTGCAGCCTTTATCCTCTCTTTTCTCCTTTCATATGCCAAGCAACCACCATCATAAGAAGGAGGCATAGCACTCAAGCCCACATCTTTCTCCACTATATCCTTCACTAAAAGTTTTTTGCTCATTTCTGATTCGCCCTTCCACCATTCTACGTATGGAAGTACGTCGTACCTTCTCTTCCTTTTCCTAGTGTTATTATTTCTGTTGTTCTTAGACTCCACTACATACATTTCATTCTTAATCCTCGAATAAATCATTGCCAAACACTCTTGTGACATTTGGAATTTATTTGCACTTTCAATACTCAACCTTGATGCACGATCCATCTGAAAGTATTGTGACTCATTTTCGGTGTCAGCAACATCTAAATTATAATCAGTGTCGATGCTTAAACAATCATCAATCAAGTAATCCAAATCAAACCCCGCGTCCTCAAAACACTTCCTTTTATCGCTCTTCTTTGCCATTGACTTCAACTCCATGTATTGAATAACAAACGTCACATGCTTCATAATATTCTTAACCGTAACATCCTGACCCCAAGGCAAACCTCGAGCAACCTTCACGAGCCTCTCTAAAAGCTCCTTATACCTCAACCTACAAGTAACAACCGCCACTTGTAACTCATTTGCCACATCCTCAATCTTCACCTCAATTTGATTCAACTGCGAAACAAACACCAAAACCGCTGCCACAACAGGCAACGGTCTCCTCCCCGTTGTCACGTACCACTTAACCAAACACTGCACCAAAAACACACCTTGCTTCAACATCTTCCCAATCACATCCTGATCAACCCCACTAAAACTCGGAGCATTCCTAAGATAATACTCAAACGAATCCACAATGTCGAATCCAGGCAACTTCAAATCAAGAAAATCAACAACCCTATAAACCATTCTACCCAATTCATAAATATCACACCCCACTACATTAGCTACCTTAACGATGGCCAACGGCTTTACATCTAGCCTCATTACAACATACGCACACGCACCAATCAACACCGTAAACCATCTCCCCACCCCATATTCTCCTTCAGTAATTTTCACTACCATAGCCTTTACTTCTTCAGATTTCTTAGGAGAAAATCCTAATTGATACATTAACACTTCAATCTCTTTCTGGGCTTCGTAGATTTTAGTTTCTTTGTAATTATAAAGGGTTCCAGTACCAGAAGTTCCAGCGCGAATGTATGTTCCAGCTGGGCCAGAAATTCCACCAATTTGAGGATTGTAATTATCGAATTCTTGAATAACTCCACATGATGTGCAGACGGCATGACCTGTATCTAAATCTGAACCGATAGTTCGCTTTCCACAACTGTTGCAGGCACGAGAATTGTCCATTCAAAATCAGCAATGGTGGATTTTCACCCTGCGTAGAGGAGAAGGATGTCAGTGGAGGTTTTTCAATTTGGCTAGGGATTTTGAAATTGGGAGGAAAAGGGGATTGGGCTTTTAAGGGGACCCGATTTGAATAATTGGGCTTTTAAGCGGAAATGTTCGGATGGCCGAGGTGTGAGTGCCTATTGATGGTTTCAGTTAAAATAATTGGACTTTTAAGAGGTTATATTCGGATTGCCTAGTGCGGAGTTTTGATGCGTTAGTTATGGATATGGATGGTTTCGAGAGTGATAGGGGTAGATTGAAGAATTTTAAAAAACAAAAAAAAAAAAAAGAGGTAATTAGACAGGACAGAGCGTAGTCTCGGTTTTTTGAGGACATGATCTTGCAGGGGCGAAACTACAGTATTATAGGGGGGTTCGGGTGAACCAGTAGCTTTCGCGTAGACCTTATATTTGTATTAAAAACTCAAGAAGATAGATATATAAGTAATGCTTGTGAAATCATATTAATGAAAAACCAAGTGGCCGAGTGGTAAGTGTACGTCAACCCTCGATCGCAGAGATAGTGTGTTCAAAACTTACTGGCAAAACATTGCATTTTTTCATATTTTAAGTTTCAGAACCCAAAATCTTCAAATCCTAGTTCCTCCTCTATGATCTTGTATACGAGGTTGTGGAGGTCTACATTCGACTTTTGATATTACTCTTATCTTGTCGTTGACTATGATTATTGTGTTGTTGTGGTTAGTGTCTTGTTCTTATTTGCTAATTCTTGTACTATGTTACTACATTTTATAGACCATTTTGGACATTTTTTTTCTCTTGAGCCAAGGTCTACCGGAGATTGTCTTTCTATCCGAGGTATAGGTAAAATCTGCGTACACTTGACCCTTCTTAGACTCCACTTTACGAGATTATATATATTGTGTGTTGTTGTTTTTGGGTTTTTAAGAAGAGGCCCATGTTTACATGATTGGGCTTTAAGAATAGGCCCATGTCTATTATAGCATGGGCTTCAAAACAACAAAAAAAATATCTAACAACGTCGATTATGGAGCTCCGGCGACAGCAATAGCCTAAGGCTAAGCTCCTTCTTCAGCAAGGAGAAGTTTGGATAACTGAGCTTCAAAGTTGCCACTTCTTTGTTCATCAATGGAGTTGTTGTTAAGTTTGCCAGTGAAAGCTCAGTTTTTTGGCGCCAAAATTTGTTACAATTCCCCAAGCTATTCAACTTCAGTAAAATTATACCATAAAGTGTCTCGAGCTCAAATTTCAGCACGTGGAATTAGGGTTCGTTCTGAATTTGACCAAAAAATCAATGGCGCTTTCTCTCCTGATTCTGACGCTCGCTTTCTAGACCGGGTATACATCTCTCTCTCTCTATATATGTGTGTGTGTGTGTGCGCGCGCGCGTGTATATATGTTTGGTATTGTGAAGGGGAGCCTTGACACTAACTGGTAAAGTTGATGTCATGTGTCTCGGAGGTTACAGGTTCTAGCTGTGTAAACAGTCTCTTACTTGTAAAAGTTAATGTCGTGTGACCTGGCTCTAGCTGTGGAAACAGTCTCTTACTGATAAAGTTGATGTCATGTGATCTGGAGGTACATGCTTGAGTTGGGGAAACAGTCTCTTACTGGTAAAGTTGATGTCATGACCTGGAGTAAAGTTGATGTCATGTGACCTGGAGGTTGAGCTGTGGAAACCGTCTCTTACTGGTAAAGTTGATGTCATGTGACCGTTGATGTCATGTGGCCTGGAGGTCATAGGTTCGAGCTGTGGACCACAGTCTCTTACTGGTAAAGTTGATGTCATGTGACCTGAGGTTACAGGTTCGAGCTGTGGAAACAGTCTCTTGCAGAGATGCAGGGTAAGGCGGCTTATAAATAGACCATTGTGGTTAACACCTAGCCAGGAGGACTGGGCATAGCGGGAGTTTGAGTGAACCGGGCTGTTCTTTTAGCATTCTGGATATTGTGAACAGGAGCTAAAGTTGTCGTCATGTGACCTGGAGGTCTATGGGTTCAAGCCATGGAAACAATCTCTTGCAGAAATGCAGGGTAAGGCTGGTTCGTCTGTTCCCTGGACCTGCGTGTACTGTGTAGCTGGAGGTTTAGTGCACCAAACTGGCCATTTAGCATTTTGGGTATTGTCTCGTGTGTATGTATATTTTTATGCATTTTCTACTTTGCTGTAAGTATTGGTCTGCTAATCCTGAAAGAAAGGGGAAAGATGCCATTTTTATCAATTTCCGTAAACAATCCCTGTCTCATAGCTGTCTGTTCATTCTTATGAAAATGAAAATTTGGGAAAGATAGATAATTGCTTCTTCTTCATTATTTCTGTATGTTGCTTCACTGAAGATTTCCATATAACTGACTTTACTTCAGCAAAAAGCATTGGAAGCTGCAATGAACGATATAAACAGCTCGTTTGGCAAAGGAAGTGTTACTAGATTGGGTAGTGCTGGCGGAGCTCTGGTGTATGTAATTTTTCCTTAATGCCTTAAACCCCCACCCCTCACCCAAATAAAAGGAACGAAGTTAAAAACAAGTATCAACTTTCCGCACAACATACCAAAACAAGCATGAAAATCTTTCGGAGAAAAAAATTTGCACAAAGTTTTGAACCTTGTTAGACTACAGAGTTTTACTAGTGAATCTGTTGGGTTTTTATAGGCTCTCTTAGTAAATTGTCTTAGAAAGATTTAGTAGTCTCTCTATGGAGATATATCAGTCTTACTACATTTGTGTATCTGCAGTGAAACTTTTCCCAGTGGCTGCTTGACGCTAGACTTTGCTTTAGGTGGTGGCCTTCCCAAAGGCAGAATTGTTGAGGTTTAAATTTTATATTTTTCATCTCTATTTTCAATATGCCGTATTTATTACTTGTTATTTGCCATCTATTTGGTTTCAAAAGTGTGGCTGCTTAAGCAGAGGTGTTAATTACTAATTGTTGGTTTTGATTGCATATCAGTGGAGTAATCCTACATGAAGATGCATAGGATAGTTAAAGTGATGAGTTAATAGAGCGATTTTGTTAGAAATCAGTACACTGGGGTATTAGATTCTGGTGTTTGTTCACATCCTGAATTCGCAACTGATATGTTGCTGCAAGTTGTTATCTGATTGCTTTCCTCACATTTATCTTTACAGATATATGGGCCCGAAAGTAGTGGAAAGACTACCTTAGCTCTCCATGCTATTGCAGAAGTGCAGGTGCAGTGTGTTTTAGTTTATTGTATCCTTCAGTTTGGAACTTCTATAGGCATAGGAGTGCATTTGGAAGGGAGGGGGGAATTGATAATTTAGATGAAAAACGAAAGTCATATGCTTCCATCTATAGATGAATTGGGGAGAAAATAATGAAAATTTGGAAAGGTAGAAAGCAAACTTAGAACCCTTCCAAGATCCATTGGAACTATATATTGTGACCAATCCACTTACCTTAGGCTTCATACGTAAAAATGTTCTTATGTAAAGTGAGACAGATTATAAGTTGTTAATGTTTGATATGCAGAAGCTAGGAGGCAATGCGATGCTTGTTGATGCTGAGCATGCTTTTGATCCTGCATACTCCAAATCACTTGGAGTAGATGTAGAGAATTTGATTGTCTGCCAGCCTGATAATGGGGAGATGGCTCTAGAAAGTAACACACCTTTCCCTTGTGTACACCATTAGAAATGATTTTGTGTTTTCTGTGCTAGTAACTTTGTCGGTGATCATGCTAACTAGAGTTTGTACTGAACCAAACTTTTGGTTGTCTCAGTCGCAGACCGAATGTGTAGATCAGGTGCTGTAGATCTTATTTGTATTGATTCAGTCTCAGCCCTCACTCCACGAGCTGAAATTGAGGTAAGCCAACATTTTAATTTTCTGAATATTTTGAAAGCTTTGAATTATTCTACCAGTTCCTGATTTCATGGTCTCTTATTTTGTGCAGGGAGAAATTGGGATGCAGCAAATGGGTTTACAAGCACGCCTGATGAGTCAAGCTTTACGTAAAATGTCAGGCAATGCTTCCAAAGCTGGATGTACTCTTATATTCCTCAATCAGATAAGATACAAGGTATTCTTGACTCGGAAATTGCTGCATGCTCTTTTTAAGTACCGAAGATGATGGATAATCTTGTCAAAATAAACTGTCATTCTTGCTTCCATAAGTGTGATTAACTTCATGTACTAGCATAATTCTCATCATAACTTGTGGACTTTCTGAATTGAAGTAATCTCTTTGCTTCGAATCAGATTGGTGTTTATTACGGAAATCCTGAGGTAACAAGTGGAGGGATTGCCTTAAAGTTTTTCGCCTCCGTTCGACTTGAGATCCGTCCTACAGGGAAAATAAAATCTGTAAGTCCAAAACTGCTCAGTCAGCTAATAGGTTTTCAATTTTCACTCATTTAAATTTCTTTATGAAAAAACTGTTACTCATTCTTTCAGGCAAAAGGAGATGAGGAAGTGGGCCTTAAAGTCCGGGTGAGAGTTCAAAAGAGTAAGGTAAAACGGCTTCATTTAATAATTATTCAATGTGGTGACATCAGTATTATGTTTATGGGAATGGAAAACATATGGTGATGGTTCCGTTTTAGTGCTTAAACTGTAAAGCTGACATTTGCATAATAAAGGTTATCCTGATTTTGGATTTCCTACTTTGGAAGCATGGTGGTTCCGCCGTATGATTATTGTAAATTGGTGTATATTGTCAAATACTTAGGTAGCTACTTTAGTAGTCCATCCTCACAGAGATCTGTTTTAGCAATGACCTCTATTTATTTTTAAACCTCTTTTAGCAAATACAAGAACATGAAAGAAATTGCCTTGCATCTTCCTGCTTATTGTGGTGCCAATATTCTAATTAGTGTTCCTTATCAAAAATGAAAAAATATACTAATTGGTCTTGTTCTTTTCCTTAGGTTTCTAGACCATACAAGCAAGCAGAGTTTGAAATTATCTTTGGAGAAGGAGTGAGCAAGCTGGTTAGTGGCATTATCGTTCTTTTCCTTTGTGTTGCTTCAAATTCTGCTCCTGAAATTTACTTTTTGCAGGGTTGCGTATTAGATTGTGCTGAACTGATTGAAGTGGTGTCTAAGAAGGGTTCATGGTATAACTATGGAGAGCATAGGTTAGTACATTTTGCAGTTTTTTGCTAAAATATAGGGACTCCCAAGAGGCTTACTAAACTGTTAATTTATGAAACTCCATATAATTTTTGTCATGACCGCTCAAGAGTCTGGGAATTTTCTCTATGCCGTACTAGAAGTGTCAAAGCTTACACCCAAATGAAAAGAAAACAGCTTAGGAGAATTTTATATGCGTCATACTTTATGTGGTTGCTGAAGGAAATAATTAATGATAAGAATAAGCAAGAAATTGACTTTAGATGTGATTCAAAACTGTCTTAACTAAGATCAGTCTAAGATTTGTCTTATTACATCAGTGAGCTGAATCTTGCAATTGGTTCATTACTAATATTATGTGACTCGGCACTTCTTCTTGATGTTTTACTTTATTACTAATCATGTGTGAGTCAACACTTATTGATGCTTTAATGAAGGCTGGGACAGGGACGAGAGAAAGCACTGCAATATTTGAGAGAAAATCCTCTTATCTCTGAAGAAATAGAAAAGGTACCATACCCTCTTTAGTAGTTGCATTTCATAAGAATTTTAGTTGTCATTTTGTATAGGATAAAAGTTCAATCTCTGAACATAAACTAGGAGGTGTTAAACGGATAAATAACCTGATTATATTTGATATGTTCATTAACTGATCTGTTCTGGTATCGTGAGCTTGTAGGTTATTGTTTTAGATGGAAGACAGATGGAAACTACGACCATTTATGTGGTCATAGTACCCATACGCGAAGATATATTTTTATACATTGTAGTTATTAGCTTGACGTAATGGGAGATTTCTTTTACACTGTTAATCAATATTATGGAGGCGGCGGAATGACATTATTTATCTGCCTCTGCAGATGGTTAGGTCATCCGTGCTAGAGGCAGCGGGGTTTGGAGGCTCCTCTTCATTGAAACATCAACTGCCACAGCTTCTGGAGGAAGATGCACTTCAAGAGATGCAATAACATGAATCAGATTTCTGCTTTTACTGATTATGACTACAGAGCATTTCACAACCAACATTGACATCCATCTGATTCTCTACATAAGACATGAACAAAATTGAAAGTATCGTTACGAGATTGCTTTGTATGAGACCATTACTGTACTCTATAGAGTGTTGAAGAAAGATGTATATTCTTGTACATTAATACATCTTGGCTGCAGGGGTGGCTCAAGAAAAATGAAGTTTTTTGCTTGTATCATTGAATTCATCGACATTTGCCTTGAAAGTAAATATCTCAGTGTTGCATTGATATTATTATTTCAGTAAGGTATCGCGATTGTAAGCAGGGGCGGATCTTGACTTCTGTCCACTGTAACTGTTTATATGTAATCTTGGATTCCCCTATTGTATGTCGTATCTCAATTAGACTTAAAAGGATATAAGATTACAAGAACCTTAAAACAAGTGTAATATTATCCACAGCAATTACAGATTAATCCAGATACCATGAAATATTTTTGAAGTATTCTTGAAAAGATACATAATTCGAGCTGGAATACAACTTAAAAGTAGTACAGTACAAGGATTACATTCTACTGTGCCAAAGCACTTGTGTTGTAGACGAGAAGAGCACCTCCTGCAAGAATGCCAAGCAAGGTCACTGCCCATATGGCTAAGCCTGTGGTACCTGCAAGGCGAATCAGAATTTAGAATCATTCATAATGAGTCTGACCTTATTAGATAAACATAGCTCGAGCTGAAAAGTGGGGTTCAATTAAATTCTCAGAATCCGTACTAAATCCACTTGTTATTCAAAAAGTGTCATACCTCCAACATAGACATCACCACTTGGAGACCAGTCATTTGTGTCGTAGATAGGACTGCATTATCAAAATCACAAAAAGTATTAGTATAAGATTAATTTTTTTCATTTTCTATTAATGAGGAATTAATTACATTAAGAAAATTAACTAACCTGTATCCATCAACATTAGCTCCATATTTGTCAACAAATTGGTACACACCCTTTCCCTAAACATCACCATGTTTTGCTCATATATTAGAAAAGTAATAAATTAAAAAGATATGCATCAAATATCCCCTCGAACAATGGCCAAAGTTGCTACGATAAGCTCCAATTTCACAGGGTCCTATTACCCCTGAACTCAATTTAATCATATTTTTGACACCCTTTTGTGCTGACAAGGCAACTTGTTAAAATAAAAGAAACCCACATCAATGGTGTCATGTCAGCCAAAAAAAAAATTGACAAAAAGTGTCGCATCAACACAAAAGTGTGACAAATATACGGTAGAATTGAGTTCAGGGGTAATAGGATCCTCATGAAGTTGGAATGTGTCGTAACAAATTTGACCATAGTTCAAGGGCGTACTTGATGCTGTACTCTAAATTAAAATATACATGCTTATATACTAGATTCTTTTTTGAAATAATATTTGAAATATTATGTCAGTAATTACATTATTTATATCAAGTGTGGTGGAAACAAACCTTGGGCTTCCTGCCTGAGGCATCAAGACCATCTCTCAAGTCCATGCCTCCATTAATTCCTAATAACAAAGTTCATAATCAGCACATATTATATATTTTGCATTACAATATTTATCACTATTTTTTGTTTCAACTACACATATATAGACATCGCTTATATTAGAATAGGTTGTCTACGTCACATCCCTTAGGTTCGGCCCTTTCCCAAACCCTACTAACGCGGAATGTTTCGTGCATTGAACTACTTTTCTCATGTTATATACATGCATAGCAATCAAAAGGGTCATGAAAGAATAGGGGACAACATAAAATCTTTCATACTATTATATTATTAAGGTCATGACTTAAAAAAGTTAATCACAAGTAACTCTAACCGTAAACCTAAGTTGCTTAAACTCTTCAAAAACGTTGTGGCAATTATTGTGTTGGATCCTCCAAAAATGTACTACTTTTGAAGTATCCGACACACGCCCGATAACATTTTTGAAGAGTCCGAGCAACATAGCCGTAAACGCAAATTGATAAGCCTACATATCACGACGGATCGATAAAGCTACACCAATAACGTAAATGTCGTAACGCTGTTAGTGTATATAAGTTAAACTCGAAGAATAGAAAACTATGTGTATATACCATAAGGCTTGTCAGTCTTAATCTTCTTGCCACTTGCCACAACTCTGAAGGAAGAAGGAGATCTTGAAAGTGATGGCAGTCCTTTCACTGTTTTCTCCAAAGTGAAAGTTGGCTTTAAGCTCAATGAGCTCATTACTGTGCTTGCCATTTTCTTCTACTACTTCTTTCTTCTTCTTTTGCTCTCACTTATTGTAAGTATGGTATGTATGATGAATATTTTTCACTTTGATAATAATATTAGCGATGACTTGCAATTTGTGATTTACAATATTACACGTGGCACCCCTTTTGTGGATTGATTCTAGATAATAATATTACTTACATTATCAATATAAACTTATTGTACAAATTGCTTTTCCTTTGCCTTATCTTAGTTTTGTATACTTGGTGTTCATTCATTGGCTTTCTTTGATTACTATAGGGCCCTTGAGACTGACTTGTTTCTCTACATTTTTGTTGTTCACAAGTTTTTGAGAAAATGCACCGTGTCCGTCCTATACACGAAATTGCTGAGACATATCTGAACGTTAGGAGGATCCTATTACCCCTAACTAATTAAAATTATATTTTTGGCAACCTTAGTGCCTCCTACGTGGCACATACATGTGTCTACATGAACCTTCAGTGTATGTGCCACACTAAGATTGTAAAAAATATGATTTTAATTAGTCCAAAGGTAATAGACCCTGTTAAAGTTCGAGTGTGTCTCAACAATTTCACGTAAAATTCAGAATGAAAACAGAACATTTTCTCTAAAAAAAAAATTATTCCTACTATTTACTCAGTCCACTCGTGCAAGGAAGAGGACAAAAGTATTTGTGTAGGGATGTTTTGAGGCATATGAAGTGAAAGTTACATATTTTAAATCATAATTAAGAAGTTTTGGTTGTTGAAGACCAGAATAAACTATGAGAGGTTATAAATTTTTTCAAAATTTGTCATAAAATATCAGTGATGATGCTTATCTTAACTCCAGCTAGCTCATGAGTCATGAGAAAGAAGATTGTTCGAGATCATATAAGGAGAGTATATCTCATTCGCTCAACACCCCAACGCGTCCAGAACAGAATTCCATTGCTAAAAACATTACGAAACACAAGTCTCTTATCAAGAGGCAGCACATATAGGTGTTCAATAGACAACAAATCAATAAACTATAGACAAAAAATTTCAACTCAAAGGCACATATAGTTGCGTCTGGGCAATACAACAACAACATACCCAGTAGATTCCCACAAGTGGACAATAATGAAACTAGTACAGTACTATAGAATTAGTAGTATGGTAGCCATAATATGATTCGAAAATGTTGGTGTTGATGTTCCATAGTCTGTAATCATGTGAAATGCAGATCACTCTAGCATGAAATCCACCTACGAGAAAATGAACTCAAAAGATTAGTTGAAAATGGATTTTTTAAGGAAAGAGTACCATTAAATGAAATAAAATTAGATTCTATCAGGTTGTGAGCAGCCAAAATTGGGAATTTCAGTTTCCCTTTATCACGGGGATATTGTGTTCCAGACAAACAAATAGACATTACTAGTTTGTCCGACAGATGAAACTCCCCTTCAATGCAGTACGTTCAATAGGACAGCATCAGGGATAGAAAGAACAAAAATCATGGGAATTCACCAGAAAATCAAATGAAGAAAATTACAACGGGGAAGGAAATGTCAAACGTTTCATGTTAAAAGCGGTGTTCTTTTAGGAGCAATGCACAACAAAAAGCCAAAGGACATTCAAGTGTTTTGAGACAATGTGGAGATCATCGATGGAAATGGTAGGAAGACAGATTTCGGGGCTGATCACTGGATTGGGCAGAACAATTTGAAGTCTAATTTCCCTGTTTCTTACTCAATCAGTCTCCAACAGCATGTCATGATCAACCAAATGTGGTGTTTTAGAAGAACTCTAAATGACTGAGAAGTTGAGAGCTTTACCACAATGCTTCAGTTACTGGCCGTGTTCTTGGATAGCAGCTCTATCCTCGAGCATGTTTCATCACAGAAGTCCAGGACCGTTTCTAGTTTTAGAGCCAAACTACCTTTGCCACCTACAAGGCATTAAAATAACATGTGCAGTAATTTAGTTCAAGTTCATGATATACAACAGTTTAGAGCAGTTCACGACTCCAAAAAACTACCAAAACTTGATGAAGAATCAAAACCTCCACAAGGAAACTTAGCCACCAAAACCTGATACTAGCTCAGTCTCAACCACACTTTTCTCCTTCACCTCCCAACCACCCTCCAACACAAAGAAGCAAGATAAAGGAAATCATTTTAACACCCCCACCCCACCCCCCACCCCCCACACCAACCTAGGAAAAAGCACCCTGTGGCCTTTGTCGTACTCCAAGCATAACAGTTACGTTATCAACTCTATAATAGGTCCATACAACTGGTAATACACTTGAAATTAAGATACTTGATAGCTTTTCTAGTTGTCAAGAGTGCAGCTTTTATATCTAATTGCTTAAAAAAGAGAAAAGAAAGGCAATGCTACGAGTCTTCCATGTTCACATTTTCAACTCTGCAGTACTAATTTTCCGCAATTGATAAATTCTCACATGAAAAAGCACCAAGGTTTTTATCTTGATATATTTTAATCGAGGTCAAAAATGGAGCAACTGCTATAGTTTTGACTTCATTCTCAAGCATGTATTAGAGGACGCAAGCAAGTAGGTTGACAGCCATCTAGGACATTTCCAGTCCACTACACACCATGTCAGTTTGGAACAAAATGGGTCTAAAAGGAGATACAGAGGTCGCAGATACCTAGAGCCAAAAACAAATGTATCAATAATTTGTATGTTTGGTGTAATAGTAGTACTCTTGATAGGATGGATAAGTACGCGGATTGTTTGCACTTATTGGGGGAATATATGTAGTATGTTTGGAGCGAGCGATGCAGTTTAGGTCCTGTAATCTTTTCTATACCATCTCAGTACTACTTTAATAATTATCTTTGCTCATTCACATTCCATTTCTAAAAGAAAACCAAACAAGAGAGGGAGGATAGACAGACAACAAACAGAAGAAAAATATTTTTGATCCATACAGTACCACGCTTTGTAAAAAGAGTAATGCTAGCACAAAGAAACTGAAACAAAAAGAAGCTACAAAAGCCTGAGATAGAAATCATACCATCTAAGATTCTCTGAATTCTTTCATCAAATGAAGCAATTTCATTTCTGATTTTAAGTTGTTGATGACACTGTTAAGAAACGAATGCAAATTGATATTACTGAATACTGAGAACCAAATAAAGTGCAGGCATTAAAAAACCAGATGACACTCCCACAGAGTTCTATATTGAAGATAAAATAGTTCAAAAAACAGAAGAGACAGAGAAAGGAAAACCCCACAAGATATTTGGCACATTAAAAATACACAGCTAAGGACCAGAACAAATTACTAACTACATGTTGAAGGATGAAATTATTGATACATTGACACAAGTTTTAAGTGGTCAGATCGGAAATTATACATCACAGTCTTCGTCTTACAACAGTCCAACTTGAGGAACTAAGGGTGAACTTAGTTTCTCATTTTGGATTAAATAAAAGTCATATGAAAAAAAATAATGAATTAAGATAGATTAAAATATACTTAAAACGATCAAAGGGAAAAGGAAAATTAAACCTGGCCATATAAGTAATATAAATTGAATTATCACCTCGCCAGCATAGATCCGAAAAAGCCACAAGTATATTGCTAACTATTTAGAGCACAAAACGGCAGCAATTGGACTTTATTCTGGGATCTATTGCTCTGTTGTCTATAAGACCTGACAGAACAAAAGGACATCTCCAAACTTTCCAAACACAGATTTTCAGCCTTAAATAGATAAGGAATAACTGCAACATTACTAGCACTAAACAAATGACCAGACTCTCGACCACATATACTCTACTTCATACCAAACATAAAATTACCAGTTTCTGCCGTTTATGAAGAAGAACTTCAAGGGAACTTTTTGTCAAAGCCTCCTCTTTTGAAGCCAAAACAGTTTTTAAATCGCCTATATCCATAGATTCAGGCTTGCAAGGAACATGCCCAGTATGTGCCACAGAAATTTCATTTTGATTAGGTGAGATAGTGGAAAAGTCACGCTCTTCATCAGCCTTCACCTCAGCAGCTCTTTGTGCCTGCAAATAAGGCTTGGTATCAGATGTGACAATAAAATGAAGAATGAAGACCCCTCTTCGAATCTCGAGGAAAAAATTTGGAAAAGAAAAGGACATCCATCAACTTAAGCGGGCACTCAAGGGGGTAAAGCAAGAGAAAATGTGGAGGTTTATACATTCATTTCCAAATATTATTTGAAGTGCAAATCATAAGCCAGGGCAAATTATAATAGGGAAGTGTTCAAACACTGTGATACCAATGAGACCATACACTTTAATGTATGATAAGTTGAAGGGGGAGGGGTCGGAAAATGAAGCATTACAATGATTAGTTACTTCTACTTGATAAGATTATCAAATTTTGCCTATCGGCAAAATTACAGTGCAATACTAGCTCAAGGTATCACGTGGATGCATCCCCTGTACAAGGCTTGAGGAAGGCACATCAAAAGAAGTAATGTACATCATCCAAAACCTTAGAATGACTAGCAGTATTACTACTCCTTATTAATGTCATGCCATTATGCTTATTAGTGTCACTACTACTAATACTATCACTGAGAACTGCAACTGAATGTAGATTTATCAAGGTATGGATTAATGTCTGCTGTGAGACCTGCAAAGCATACAAACTGTAGATATCTATTAAACTAAATTCTGATATTTCTAGATGAAATTTCTTTCATCTAAAATATTGATCGCCGACTCATTACAAGTGGGCAATTTCATGAATACTCTTGAAAAGAGAAAGGAAGGATTAGTAAGAACAAACAAGAGCAACGCATGAAATCAAAAACTTAAATATTAACTGAACTTGTCTACCTTGTGAATTATACCCCTTCCAATGATTTCTCCATCACTCTCCCTCGTCCTCTTTTTCTGGTGATGATGAACTTCTTTGGTTAGCTTACCATCCTTACTGCTATTTCCATTTTTGGAGCAAGGAATACATGCATCAACATCCATCCTCTGAGGCCTAGTAGGAGAACTAGAAAGGTGATAACCATCATCAATTTTCACCTCCATAGGTTCGAGATGAGAACCAGCTAACTCCATATCATTATAAACATTGTCTTCACAGCCTTTAGTGGACTTCACCGGCTCCTCAGTTTTCTCTTCTGGTGTCTTTGGGTGGTCGATTATACCATGAAGTTCTTCTACAGTTGATTCCTCATGGTCTCTGATTTTTTCATGGTGTACCTTGTTGCTTGTATCATTTAAGCATTTCAAGTTGACTCCATTTAGGTTATCACCAGGAAGATCTGCAACTTCTGTAGTTTTAACTGAATTATCTGTTCCAGTTTCTTCACTTTCCCGTATATTATGGGGGCCACCTACAGCTGTTGCTTCTTGACCAACAGCAGAACGGCCAACTTTTTCATGGCAACCATCACCATTTTTTGCCTCTGAAATTTCTAGGCCTATGTGATCTGACTTGGTTCCAATAAAAACTTCAGAACTTTCATCAGGCGTCTTTGCTTCCGTCGGTTCAATCTTCACCTCTACACTCTGACTTCCTTTAAGAGCACTTGCCTCTTTGCAAGCACTTTCTGAACCTACAGCAGTCCTGATGCTTACATTGCCCAAGTTTTGATCAGACGATGAGATTCTGCTCTCAGAAATTTCTTTTTCACAGCTGTCTCTTATATCCTTATGGCTTCTTGTATTTGAGCCACCCAAACTAGAAACGTCCCTGCATCAATTTGGCAGCTTGTCAATATAGTGCTAAGCCCATACAAAATCTAATTGTCAAACACATGTTAGATCAGGGTTATTAGTTATCTTGTTTACAACAAACCAAAAATCAAACTAGTACATGTAATGTGACAGAATTCAATCAACTCCGCCGACATTCACAACACGACTCAAGAGAATCCGAATTTTAAAACAGGTTTGTAAATTACTAAAATTGGAGAATGTGTGATGTAAAACGGGCTCGGGAATTCAAAGAAATTGAAGATGGGTTCTTCAACCCCACATGAACAACAAGAACAATTATAGAAAGCAATAAAAGAATAGGAATATTAAGAGAACTTGTTAGGGTAACACACGCCTAAGCAATTAATTACCTAGACATACGAAAATGCAACCATATTCTTAAATCTAGGATACGAAGAAAGAAAGGTTAATCTAGAATTGAAATAAAATCAATTTACTCAAAGAAACAGTTAAGAGACCCTAGGAACTAATTAGATTAACATTCCAATACGATATCCAACGGGAGAAAGAGATAACTCATACATGAACAGCCTCTCTACCTCTGAGTAGAGGTAAGGATTGCGTACACTCTCAGAGTAATTGTGTACACTCTCAACAACATACCCAGTATAATCCCACAAAATAACCTCTTCAGGTTGATCAGACTCTTCAAAAATGTCGAAGTGCATATCGGGTACTCCAAAAGTAGTGCGTTTTGGAGAATCTGAAATGTGCGCGGCAGCAAATTTGGAGAGACCGAGCAACATAGTCTATTTATAGTAGGGTTCATTATCTAAGCAAGAATACTAAAATACTAAAATACCCTCTAACATAGGGCCTTTTGATTTAAGACCAACGACATGGGCCTTCTTTCTTCTTTTGGGCTTCCAATTGTCTTGAATTTAGTTCTCCACTCTTTACATATCCGCACCAAAGCTATTGTGGATCTTGAAACTCGGAAAGAAGCATCCAATTTCATGATAGTCATCTTGTATCCCATCAATGTGTTACCAATTAATAGAATAGGAATATGAATGAAATTATGTGTCTACTAACATATATAAAGGCATGAAAATGGATTACTGCAAATATTTTGCCGGTAAGGTGATTTAGTTTCTCAATAAAAACTTAAATACAGTTTACATATATTCAAAGTGCACTAATGAAACCCGAAAATAAAGATAGCATAATCCAAAAACATGGATGGGATTAAATCTCAGATGCTTTGATCTATAGCTATCAAAATATTAATCATTAAAAAAAGAAGGCATAAAGAAGGTGCCCCTTTTGCACAATGATGAAAGCATGGCAGACGTTAGCTGCCTAGTACTTGCACGAAAAGGTTAAGCTCAAAGAAATCTAAATACTTTCCATACAGCTAGCCACGTAACATAAGCAAATACAAGATAAGACCAAGGCTTTCACTTACTGCTACTTCAAGAAACTAAACCCGATCTATTTTCTCTGTCGCAAATAACTTAAGGGATAGATACTCGGGAGAACTTGAACAGATGACAAAACATAATACCATAAATTCCAGTCGTGTAACCTCTTATATCATAAACCAACAGTTGGACACACATAAGAACCTGCAGTACAGTAAAATATGCATATGCATACATCTTACATTGGCTCCCAACTTTCTCCCTATCCCTCCCTTCCCCTCTCCACCTGCCCACCTTAACTCCTCGAATATACATATTTGATCAGGCCAATGCACATACGTATTGTATACACAGTATAGGCTCCCAGCATAAACAGAGATGAAGAGGATTAGATCTTTCACTATAATGCATCATTCAACTGAAAATAGCTCAATCTTACAAGGAAGTTTGTTATGTACGATTAAGATATGTTAACTAAAAAGAAATTTGATGACGTATTAGTACCAACTTACCTAAATAAATCAGCTTTTTCTGATTCTCAAAATCAATAAGAATTCTTTACATCCCCGGGGCTTCTAGTGGTAAGAGTGCAGCTAGTGATGGGTGGTTAGACGCATGCCATGGGTTCAAACCATGCCGCAGACAGTATTTAAGTGGAGAAGGGTAGAGGAAGGGTCATTATCTACCAAGTCTCAAACCAAGCACCACTAACCGGGGATTTCTCGGTCATCAAAAAAAGTTCTCAAAAAGGTGGGTATGACGTTCTTTGCACCATATTCGTGACTAATTTCCTCATCTTTTTCTCACTGTACAAGTCTTGTTCAATGAATTGTTAGGACTAATAAAATCAAGCAAAAGCATCAAACATAGTTACACATGTCTTGGCATTTGTCAATTTGATCACACAAAGTTGTTAAGCAAGCATGTCGACTGCTGCAAGAACAGCTCGGCCCAAGCATCAAGGTTCAATTTCACTATAAGCCATGCAACGAATCACTATAAAAGCAAAATGTATTGACAGCCTACCAAATAAAGGCCAATTGAAATTGAAAGTACCTCAGGAAAAAGTTTGACAAAATACTGGCATAGGGAAGCAGATGAAAGTACTCAACTCCTTCTGTAGCAGACCAACTACCACAACTCTTTTTCACCAATGGACCCTGTAAACTGTTCAGATAAACAGTTATCACTTTTCATTTCTAGTAGAAAAAGGTGTCAGAATACATGAATTAATGTTATTGACAAATATATAAGCAATTATGTCTTTATACTTTACGTAGTGAATAATTTGGGCTTGTTCTTTGACTAAGTTTATCAATGTTAGACTCATAACAACACAGCATGAAATTATAATCTTCAAACTCAGCATAGTTAATGCCATAAACCTAGTTTGAGTTGCTCAAAAAGAACACGAGCGTATACAAATGAATCATTCTACTGATTCCTATGACTGTGTCAAAGAAAGTAACATTGATGAACTTGAAAAACCATCATATCATCTCTTCACAAAAAAAGTGGCAGTACCATCAAACAAATGAGCTATTCTAAGATTAGAGATGCAAGAGTTCTTGTCAAAAAAGCGCATCTTTTACACTACCCTTGATAAAAAAATTCTAAAAAGAAAAAAGAAAAAAGTATTCTCTAAGCCAAAGCAGTTAACACGACAAGAACTAACCTCTCAAGAAACTCCTTGACAGGAATTTGAAGGTCTTCATTGATTGATTTGGTACATTGCATGATGTAAAAGCAAGACGCTGTCTTTTCTTTTGTTAGTGAATACACCACATGCTTCTCCAAAGTCACAAGGTCAGACTTAGGAATACCTGCTCCATATCAAGCAAAGTATCATACATAATAAAATGCTCTCTAAATCAGGACTACCTGTAACTTTAGCAGTTCATTTTTATAAAACAGGAACAGAAAGATCCAACTGCCTAGGTCAATGCTCCGTTAATCAATTCTTTCTCTGCCCAGGCATGAGAAAACTTCATTTATGAAACTTATCGCTAGCAAAGGCGTTCAAACAACTTAAGAAATCAACTTATGATTGTCTGGTTAATCTTGAGCAGACTAGGCACAAATTAATTTTGCCAATATAGAAATATATTACAAATATAATTCTGAAATTTATGAACCTGTTGCATCCTGGACAGCCGAAAATGCAAGCTGCTGAAAGCCAGAGTCATCATCATTTCGCTCTACAGTCACTGGTCTTATACTGGTTCGCCTCTTTTTTCTCTCCACCGTACCTTCTATTTCAGCAGTGGGAAGCTCAAGACTTTTTTCGAGGAGAGACCAAACCCCTTCAGTGACAGAACTATAAAGCAGCGAACATGCTTCTTTCTTAGAGTCTAGCAATAAGACAGAAACTTTGGAAATTAACCATTTTTTTATTGATGGAACATCTCTCAAGGCATCCAAAGCACAAGATATGTTGCAAGCATCTTGGATTGCTTTTTCAGCCACCGAGAGATCATTGTTCATGTCCTTGGAGGCAGTTGGATCAGACTGATCCGTGAACTTCATGTATGACATCAACGCCGGCCTCAGGGTTATGGCCAACTTGCAGAATGACTCCAAATCTAAATATTGCGCCTGTGGATTTTGCTTCCTCTGGTAGTAGTTGTAAAGTATCACAACAGCATGCAACTGAAGATGGAAAAAAGGAACAAGGAAAAGAATTCAAAAGTTAGCCAGAGATCATATTGGAAAACTTACAACTGAAGATGCTTTGATGATAACTACAACCCTATACAGAAGATCAAGATGAACTGTTTGTTTTTGGTTCACTTTTGGTGTAAACAATTATTCAATGAAGCTGAACCCTTCAAAGGTACTATAGGATCCTTGTAAGAAGGATTTTTTTTTCCTTTTAGGAATTGTAAATATGGGTTTTGCACAATCTTTGTGCCGATGATTAAATCATATTGTTACCTATCTCAAAAAACAACATTTTTCACATAGAGAAAAACAGCGGAGAGGAGAAAAGCCATATGAAGCAGCAAACAGATTAACAAATAGAAGTAACAACTAACCCTCGATCCCAAACTAGCTGTGTCCAAACTGATATTAAAAATTCTTAAATACTGCCTCAAATTTGATACATTGAGAAATTTTAGGTGACATAGGGAGACCAACAAAAGATTCGAGATCTCCTTAAATATCATTTGTAATGCTGTTGGACATCAAGTGAACAAGGAAATTTACTAAACCATAACAACAGTTTAACGTCTGTCCTCTTTTATATATTCCCCCTTTTCTGTTATCAGTGACAAAATTATTATCCTTTAACATTTACAATAAAGAGCAGGACACTGAATTTACCTTCAACTGAAACAAGAGATATATAGAGATAGAGTTCAAGTCGTACAAATTAATCTTCTCCATTCCAAGAATTTTTCTAAATAGCCTTCAACTGGACTAACTTTGTAACAGGTCGAGAAGAATTGAGAAACAAGATGGATGTTCGTTCTCGTTATTCAAACACACTACTACAGTAACACATCCTGAGAAGTCTTTAACTAGAAGGACTATAAGTTAATATTGAAGGAACAAAATTTGAAATCAGGCGTGCTTCCTTTTTTCAAATGTCAAGGGTCAGTGATCATGTCAAAAAGAACGCCATGCAATGATCATGTCAAAAAGAACGCCATGCAATGAGAATAGAGGGTAAAGAGAGAACCCGCGTCCTTAGTAAATGGGAGGAAACCATAGAAGACCTGTGTGGCTACAGACTGCTGCTGAGAAAGAGTGGGAGCTTCCTTAAGGACAGATGATTTAAAAGGCAACCGAGGATCAACTAAGTATTCCAGCAATGCATTCAACACGTCCTCTGTAGAAGCCACCTCCGAAGCCATTCTTTTCCTTTGCTCGGCAGCAAAACAAGCTGATAAAAATAAAGAAGCAAAATCAGATACTATTGTACAGTTGTAAGGAGGAAAGCAAACCCAAGGTTTCCATCAGATACTATTGTACAGTTGTAAGGAGGAAAGCAAACCCAAGGTTTCCACACAAAATGCAGAGTCATGTTGGAGGGAGTAGGGACAAAAAGGTGAGCGGATGTAAATACAGAATCACTACAAAAAGCGCATTGCCTATCTACTATAGCATACAATATTACTGTAGCTAGACCAAAAGCTCTAGAAAGGGGCAGCTTATTGGGACAACAAAAACACCAGCGGAATCACGACAATAAGCCCGTTGCCAATCAACTTCGGTACTATAAAATATTGCAGTAAGTGCCTAGAGGAAAGACTCTAAGGAGCAGCTCATTGGGACCACCAAAACACTAGACTCATCAACTTCTCCACTTTAACCTATATGGGCGCATTCAATGTGGCGGCTTTTGGAAGGATTCCACTGGGCACAAAATAATTCTCTCCTTCTCGCTAGAGCGCAAGCAGGAGAGAATGCTTCAGGATTTTACAATTCCGAATCTATTTAATGAGAAAACCACAAAAACAAAGTCCTCCGCACAAATGTCACAGACCCATCATGCAATCAAAGCAAATAAAGCCAGTAGTCGCATAAAAGTAGACAATGAAACACTAGACTCATGAACTTCTCCCTTTTAACCTATCTGAGTGGGTTCAACGCAACCTTTTTTTGGGTACAAAATAATTTTCTCCTTCTTGCTAAAGAAATATATTGGAGCCCCACATCGTTCACGGGATGGGAATTTGGTCTCCTTATATGGTCTTCTAGCCTTTGGGTTATCAGAGTCAGTCCCATTCCAATTCATTGTTTCCAATATTGCAAACCCACCCCCCCACCCCCTTCTTGTATCGCCCATGCTCCGGATGTAGTCATGGGTGCGCTGAGCATGATCCACATTATTCACAAGAGGGGAATTTAGTCTCCTTATATAGTCTTAAACAATCCTCCCCTCACGTACTTGCTTTTAGCATTGAATTAAGCCCAAGATTCATTTTTTAAAATCAAAAGAGCAGAACGGAACGGATTGCTTCAGGGTTTTAGAATTCTGAATCAACTAACAAAAACCCACAAAAACAAAGTTCTCAAACACAAACATAGATCCAATAGATAATCATAAAACAAAAACAAATAAAACTAGTACTAGCAAAAAAAGTAGAAAAATGGAACACTAGAAATATCCATCCTTTTGCATAAAAATTTTCTTCTTTCCTTTTTTTTTTTTTTGATAATCGTGGTGTCTGGGCTAGCCTGCACGCACCTCGACTAATTCCACAGGATACCTACCACCTACCACTAGCAACCATTTCCATACAAAATTCAATGTCCATAAAACCTTTTACCGAAGAGATGAACAACAATAAACAAAGTTCTCCACACAACAAATGAACAACAATAAACAAAGTTCTCCATACAACAAATGCCACAGAATCATACAACAGGTAAAAAAAAATAGAAAAATGGAACAAAGAATCCATTTCCATACAAAATTCAATGTGCGGAAAACCTTTCCCTAAAGAGATTAACAACAATAAACAAAGTTCTCCGCACAAGAATCGTGCAACAACAAACAAAAAAAAATCCATACGAAATTCAATGTACAAAAAAACTTTCAACTGAATAGATGAACAACAACAAACGAAATTCTCCACACAACAAACGTCACAGAATCATGCAAGTTGCAACAACAACAACGAAAACACAGGTGATTTTTCCCATCTTTCCTAGCCTTGGATGGCCAGAGTTACCTGATAGATGTTACTAGTAAGGGGTGGCAGGTATCCCGTGGATTTAGTCGAGATGCACAAAAGTTGAGCCGAACACCACGGTTATCAAAAACAAACAAAAAGAATGAAACAAGAAGCTGTTTCCTTACAAAATTCAAGATAAAATCAATAAACAAAATTCTCCACACAACCAATGTCACAGAATCATGCAACAACAACAGCAAAAACAAAAACACCAAGGATTCCTGCCATGTGTCCTAGCCTTGCTGGTGGAAGGTGCCAGAGATTAGTCGAAACACAAAAAATCTGGTCCAAACACCACGGTTATCATGAAAAAAAAACACCAACGACACCAAAAAACAAAAAGAATGAAACAAGAATCCGTTTCCATACAAAATTCAAGGTAAAAACAACAATCAAAATTCTCCACACAACAAATTAAATGCCACAGAATCATACAACAACAACAACAACAACAGGTGATTCTTCCCATCTGTCCTAGCCTTGCTAGTGAAAGGTGGCAGGTATCCCGTGGATTTAATCGAGACACACAAACGCTGGCCCGAACACCACCGTTATCATGAAACAAAAACACCACCACCAACAACAAAAATCAAAAAGAATGAAACAAGAACCCGTTCCCTTACAAAATTCAAGGTAAAAACAACAAACAAAATTCTCCACACAACAAATGTCACAAAAAAACATGCAACAACAAAAAAGAAAAGCATTTGCATATACAAAATTGAATGTACATCAAAACCTTTGGTGGTGTAGAGAGGAACAACAATCGGCAGCTGCTGTTTTTGTTTCAAACCCTTGGGTTTGCTTTGCTTACTTGTTACAGCAGTGAAAGATTCCAGCCAGTAGACAACAATCAGATTCTCTGCTTACTATTTATACTTTCAAAGTTTAAGACAACACTGGCGGAAGGATCAGTGTATTTAACTTCTTTTCTTTTCTTTTTTTGTTAATTTCTTAATATATAGTAGTACCTTAAAAAAAAATGCTATAAATGTGTTTAAAATAATTGAAAAGAATTGTTCTACTAATAAGTAGCTTAATTTCGCCACATAATTCCATGATTTGGATCAATCATCCTATAAATGCTATAAATGTAACGTTTGTGTAATTATGATTATTGATAGTGTGTGTTTTTATTTCGTTAAATCTTAATTGTGGTGAATCGATCAAGGTCGATCTATACTAAGTTTTGTGTGCGGAGATTGATCAGTTTCTGAAGCGTTGTTGAAAGTGTAATATGATCACGAACAATAATTGGGAGGGAGGTGAGTGATGGACACTGATATCTTTAAGAGTGTTTTCCTTGAAAATACATGTTTTAAATATTTATCGAACACGTAAATGAAATGTTCTGTATACTTATGCATGTGAGCACGAAGTATCGGTTAAAAGCGGAAGCTTTAATGTAGATGGACTTATTGTCTCTTTTCTTATCTCAAAAAGAGAGGGAGAAACTTGAGAGAGAAAAACAGTTCTCGAGCAGTTGCTACATGTGAGTATCATTGTATTTATGAATCAAGTGATTATTATTTGATTCAATTTTTTTCATAACGTAAGGTGTATCACGTTAGAAGAAAAAGGTAGTATTTTTTATTTTTTTTTATTGATCACCCTCTTTAAAAGACAATGATGTTTGTTTAAATAGGTAAGAAAAAATAGCATAATTTAGTGAATGAATAACGGTCATAATTCTAATAACGGTTAGAAATAAAGACTCGTAGAGACATTATAACATATCAACTTTTTGGTCACTTCTCCCACACTAATGTCCATGTATCAATTTGGATATTTTCTTAATCAATAATTTTCGTTATTTCTATTACGGATGAAGTTAGAGGGGAAGTCAAGAATTAAAGTTTATGAGTTTCGAATTCTAATTTTTTAAAGTTACTTTATTCTAAATTAATAATACACACATGCTCAAAAAAAAATTAAAATAAAAACAAATTTTGAATTTAAACTATTGAATTTGACCAAATCATTAGTCGACGCTCTACCTTCGTCCCTGAATCGAATCTCACTAATATATATAAACCCTATTGTGAATCATGTTTAAGGAATAATGGAGTTGATTCTGAAACTGTGATTTATTCTATAGAGTATTCGTGCATCATGGAGCAAAATAGTGAAATCACGAAGGAGGGTTGTCTGACATAGAGCCACGGTCGTGAGTTCAAACAAGGGGCTCCTTGCTGGTTTCAAATTCAGAAAAATGATGAAGGTTACAGTAAATTGACGAAAAATACAAAACTTGAAAATTCATCACGATGAATTCTCCTAATATAGATATCGTCGAAATTAGGGGTGCTTATGAGGTGGTTATGTTTGAATTTGAATGTTTTTTATTTGACTTGTTATTTATCGGTATGTAAATATGCTAAATTGTTATAAGATTGTTAAGATATCATTAAGGTTATTGGTCGTTAACGATTTTTTTTTTTGTAACAACTATAAGATATAATAAGGAACTCACTCACCAATAGCAGTGGTGGCGCAGCGGAAAGGGGCTGCTCCAACCTACCTAGAGGTCGAGGGTTCGACCCTGGGTATGGACAAACACTCTGTTGGGAGCTTTCCCCCCAAATGGGGCTCGACGCGGGCGAATCCAGATATAGTCGGATTCCTAAAAAGTGGGTACTGGACACCGGTTGGTTTAAACAAAAAAAAAAGGAACTCACTCTTGATTGTATATATATGTAATACCCTTTAGAACCTGGAAATTTAGCAAAGTGTTGGAGACTTATTGTTTTACGAATTTTTTGAACTATGATTTGCTCTTAACAAAATTATATAAGAATTGGAAAAATATTCATACAGTGGGAACCAATCATAAATTCTTACTCTTATTTTCTAAATATGTTTTCAGCTCTATTTTTGTGTAAAATGTAGAAACATTAGGTAAAAGTTTGGTAATATTCATAACAAATAAAGAGACATTAGGCTGATAAGTTAAACCAACTGATAAGAAATTAGACCCATACAATTTTTTTTAAGTATTGTTATATACACTGATAAGTTAAACCAATTAATAATTTCTTTTGATTTCAAAATACTTCTTACATTTTGTTTCTCTCACGAGTTAAATTATATAAATTTTTATTAATATTTTAATATATATTTGTCATCATATATATATATTAATATGTAAGAAGAGTTGCAACTTATAGTAGTTATTTTTCGTATCGTTTCTTTAATATAGTTGAATTAGATCTTAGCTTAACTCACACTGCAAAAAACTGACGTTTTTTCCGACTGTCTTTAACAAATATTCAACATATCTAATGTATTTTCATAAAATAAAATATGAGGAAGATGAAATATACAAAGTCCATAACACTACCTCAAATAAAGTAAATTAACAAATACTCAAATATTTAATTTCAAAATATTAAAACTAATTCAATTTAGCTCTAAAAGCTGATTAAACTGTCTTAAAAAAAAAAATCTAACAATTATTTTGAGAAAGAGTAAATTCTAATGTCTCTTTATTTGTTATAAATATTACCAAACTTTTAGCTAATGTTTCTACATTGCACAAAATAGAGCTGAAAACATATTTAGAAAATAATGACCTATGATTGGTTTCCCTGTATGAATATTTTCCCAATTCTTATATAATTTTATTAAGAGCAAATCATAGTTCAAAAAAAGTAAAATCAAAATATTTTAAAGCACCGCATTATTAAATCTCATATCTTCATGTTCATTTTATAAATAAATACTTCCCATTATAAACTTTTAAATACTTATAATTTTATAAAGATTCATTTGTCAATCTTTAACATGTATACATGAAATCTATTCACACCAAACACTTTTTTTTTTCACAACATTTAAAATAATAGACTTTTTTTTGATAAAACACAAATAACGTATCAATTTTTATATTTTAAAAAATAAAAACTAATTAAAAATCTCAAATTCTGTTTTTTTGAAAAATTTAAAATTATGATTTTATTATATTCAAAATTGCATGTTCAAAACTATACTTTATTCAACCAAATCTATATCTAAATTTACATCACTTTTTTGTGTCATGGAATCGATTTCTAAATTTACTATACACCTTACAAAACCAAAATATTGTGAGTGGATAAAGTGAAAAAGCAAAATAAAATTGGAAAAAAGAAGAAGATAAACAGTAGATATAGGGTCCCATCTCCATTATTATTATTACCCAACTGTTATTTGTTAAGCTTAAGCTATAAACTTCTCTTTCACACACTAAATAAACATTTCAACGCACTAAAATTTTTATTATATATAAAAAAATTTTAATTTATTTTTTATAAAAATCTATTATACGTATCATACATTATAAAAGATAATTGCATACACTAAAACATTTGTGATAATTAATCTATTATATGCATTGCACACACTTAAAAAGACCTTCTATAGATTATTAACATTTTTGCTACTCGAATCATAAAAATCTATTATAACCAATTTTATGTTCTCTCTCACACACATTCTCTCTATCATCATCACTCTTGTCTCTTTTCTCTCACACACATTACACACACTGTTTTCTTTGTGAAACTTTTTAACCTTCTTAACACCTTTTTTTCACAAGGATTCCCTGAAAAGCCTAGGGTTTCTTCACCCCAAAAACAAGAAAAGGTGAAGAAGAAGAAGAAGAATCAAGATTTGTTAGCAATACATTTAATAGACACACACTGTATTTAGTTATGTGTGTTAACTGATATTCTTGTTGGTCATTGGAAAACAGTTAAAGATGGGAATTTTTTGATTGTTCCAGTCAAAAAAGTGTTAGTCTTGTGGTTGTATTTATTTGGGTGGTTGCTTTTTTGGAAACTTACATGTGAAGCAAATTAGTGTTTTCTTGTGTTCTTTTTTTTTTTTTTTTGTCTTTTTTTGTTTTCTTCTCATCTCATCAACCAACTGCCACAAAATGGAATCTTGTGGATCTTGTCTTTACTTGTTTCTGTTACTTGGGTGTTTGGATTTGATGAATTTATGATCTGGGGTTTTTGTTTTTATATGTGGATTAAAGTGAGGTTGTTTAGTGAGCTTGGTGATTAATGACTGTTATTTGGGTGCTTGGATTTGATGAATTTATGATCTATATGGCTCAAAGTGAGGTTCTTTAGTGAGATTAGTAGATAATGACACCGTTATTTATGCTATGATGATTTCACAGGCTTGGTTATATGAGTTGTTCTCATATCAAAATGAGGGGTACTTTTGAGAATTTGGGGTTTTGGGTATTGTAGTTTTCGAGTTAGTTGTTTATAGTTGGTTTAATAATGGAGGACATTGGGTTATTTAAGCAAGCCTGGATGTGGTTACAATCAAAGAAAGATTGTTACTCAGTAGTAAGGACAGCTGCTGGCTGTTTTAGGGATAAAGTCGGAATTTTTAATGAGAGGATATGGCCAATTGTTTGTTGTGGGTTTGCAAAACTGGGGAAATTGCTGTTTATCTTGTTCAGATACTGGAAGGATTGTTTAGTACGAGGCTGTCGATCGTTCTTTGCTCTTGGATCCGCGGCGTTGCTCCTTATTATGTGGAGCTGTTTTCTAAGTTTGACATCTATGTCGTGTCTGGTCTACGTGCTTCTTAGTATGGTATGATTCTATTTTATTACCTTTAATTTCCTGTAGATAGAAAGATTTGCTTCCTGTTCATTAATTGGTGATTGATTAACTCGATCCTGGTTTTATTGCATATTCATTGTACTAGTAAGGCGTATAATGGCATACTAAATAAGAACTTGAACATATGTACAGATTTATTGTTGTTTAAATTATTTGCCTAAAGCTCATTGATCAAGTTGGACATGAATTTATTGCGGCAGTGATGCACTAGTATCTTCCCAGGAGATACTACGAGCAAGTACTACTGTTTTTGGCAATTTTATCTTATTTCACATGAGCAATGATATGGTGCTTGGCAATGTTCAAGATTATTATGTTTGTTTTTTTAGTTAGGTATCCAACTCATTGAAAGTTGTATTAGACATAAAGCAATATGCCACTCTTTTCCCTGTGTTTCAGACCACATAAATGTCCATGAGGATATCTGAAGTATATATTGAAATTCAAAAAATCTCCGAACTTAAATCGGTAATTATAATTTATAGCTCAATTTGAGTGCTTGAACACTTCAACTTCATCTCTAGGTTCTTGAGTGAGAAAGGAAAGACTTAGATGGTAATTAAAAAAAGTCTCTTCTAGCCTCCTATTTTGTCTTGTGCCACTATTCCTCATTGGCCTTTCCATTTGGTGAAAAAATATACTCCCTTCATTTCGATTTGTTTTAAAGAAGATTTTTGAATTTTGTGGTCTGAAGCTCGAGATATGTAAAATGTTCCAAAATGCCCCTTTAATTTGTGGTCTTTAGCATGTCATGTGGAAAGTTAGAATTAAAGAGTTGCTAATAAAGGAAAGAGACATTCCTTTTTAAACAGACTAAAAAGGAAAGTAATACAAATAAATTGAAACTGAGGGAATACTTATAGCTTGTTTGGCCAAACTTCTAAAATCAACTTATTTTGAAAAGTGTTTATTTCAAAAGTGATTTTCAACAAAGCACTTTGGGTGAGAAGCAGTTTGTGTTTGTCCAATAAATTCAAAAAACACTTTTGAGTAACAATTAGTGTTTGGAGCTTTTTAAAGGTACTTTTAAGTGCACTTTTCCGAAAGTACTTTTTAAATAGGTGTTTTTAGGAAGAAGCTACTTTCTTTAGCTTTTGAAGAATAACTTCTGCTACTCCCTAGAAACACTTATTTTCTCTCAAAATCTTGGCCAAACACCTTACTTTTTAAAAATAATCACTTTTTAGAACAAAATAAACACTTTCAGATAAAAATAATCTTGGCCAAACAGGCTATTATATGCTATCCTGCTTATTTCATTTCTCGTTTCAGATGGTCTCTTGAGACTGTTCAGTGTTCTCTTGCAGTATCACTTTTTTTCAAATTGTCAATAGTGAAGAGCTGATGATATTTTATGTTGATTTGTCTTTCAGGGTGCTGCAGGGGCTGCCGTTCAGTATTTAGGCTGCACTCCTGGGCTTTTCATTGTTGGGCTCTTCGGTATTTTAGTTTTATGGATGTATGCCAACTTTTGGATAACTGGTGTATTGTTTATAGTGGGAGGTAGGTTTGTTCCGCACTTCTACCAAATTGCTTAAGTTCTTGTGCTTTGATTCTTTTCATTCATGGGTGAAACCATTCCTATTCAGTAAAAAGTGAGACCTAATAGATAGCTTGACATGGGTAAGGTTGACACTATTGCTAACTTGAGTCTCTTCATTACTTGAGATTTTGTTTACATCTTATATGCAACCAAAAGTAAATATATCATTATTTTATTTGTTCTACAATATTCCCATGAAGACGAAAGCTCGACAAGACATCTGTTTATTTTTAAGCTTGGGTTGGGTAGCAAAAGTGAGATGGTTTACATTGCATGAAACTTGTGCATATGTTGGACATTCAAAGGCCAACCTGGTGACTTTCGAAGGTATTATCTCAGTCCAACCAGGTGGATTTGGCTGTAGACATAGAATCTGGAGTATTGGATGTGTGGAATGAATCATTGTTGTTAGTTTGTAATTTCCCTGTTCTGAGAGCACATGTAACTTTGAAAAGTTTAAAATAAGACAGAGAAATATATTATGGAGTTGATTCTACTTGTTGGAAATTCTTTTTAAACACCTTTATGGTATTGCTTCCGTCTGCTATATTTCTCAAGTTTATATGTACGATATACTGTATTTTCAGAAGTTATGCAACCTTTGATCCTTGTCTTTGTGGCTTTGTAGGCTATCTATTTTCCTTAAACCATGCGAGACTTGTGGTATTAATGGCTACCATTTATGCTATGTATTGTGTTAAAGTTCGAGTGGGATGGCTTGGAGTTTGTCTCTCAATAAATCTTGCTTTCCTCTCAAATGACTTGGTAAACTACATACTCCAGTGGTGTGACAATTTGAGTGAAAGCACACACGTTGAAGATTATAAAGAGTCTGAAGCATTTACTGAGGATGACTTCTCCACAGATTATGAGTCATCGGTTCCTGTGGATGAACCTGAAAAGGTTGAAAAGGTTCACGCTTGCAAAACATTCAGTGACACTGCTTCTACTTCATCAGTTGTAACAAAACAAATAGAACCCCCAGCTAAGCCCGTAGTTAGAGAAGATGCAAATTCAATTATTGAGATGAAGCGGATATTAGATAGTTCGGATCATTATGAAGCACTGGGGATTTCTCGGCACAAGAAAATTGACACTTTACTTTTGAAAAAAGAATACCGTAAAAAGGTATGCTACTTTTTTTTCATGCCTATGTAACAGATATTTAAAGCCAAGTGATGAGTTTGAGAGTCATCTACCTGAGTCCCGTTTTCAAGTTACACATATTAGAATGTATCATATTGATGTTGATTACTCATGCCATCTTTTGTGTCTCTTTACATGTCACATCTATACTACTAACTTGGGGTTCTGGTAATATTGTGTACAACGATAGAAACTGGATTTTAAACCTCTTGATTAGTTTGACGGATTTGAGCTACGCATCAAAATGTCCATGACATTTCTTTGATGCAAGATAACAAAATTTCATGTCTTGTCCAATGATGTATTCACCTTCTATCAAGACAAAGTTCAGATTGATGTTAATTTTATATTCATGTAATATGCAGGCAATGCTTGTGCACCCCGACAAAAACATGGGAAGTGCACTTGCCAGTGAATCATTTAAGAAACTTCAGTGTGCATATGAGGTGATTACTACTTTAAAAGCTAATTTATCTGTTAATTATTGTTATAATACAATTGTTGCTTCCAATTTGTTTGAGATGCAAATGTACCTCTATGGTTTTCTAATACTTTCATTTGTTTTTCAGGTTCTTTCTGATTCTGTCAAGAAGCGGGACTATGATGAACAACTCAGGAAGGAACAATCTAGGAGTGTAATGCAAAACTCACCTAGCACGTCCAACCAGGTTCAAATGTCTGACTGAACTTCATTAATCTCTAGTAACCCAGTCACTGATATGTGTTACTAATGCTCGAGCAGAATTCAACATCTTAACCTGCAAACTTAATTATCAAAGCGGGAAAATTTTCAATGAACTAGTTTTATCAGTTTAACTGGGAAAGAGTAAATTCAGTGTCTGCCCTGTCCTTCATTTGAACCATCATAGCCCTATTTCTTGCAATGATGACACCAAATTATACTATGTGATACTTGTTACGCAACCAATGAAATCCATTCCAATCCGTGATAAACATTTAAGGTGAAACAAGAATTTCTGGGAGTATGCTGAAATTGTAAGGTATCCTGGAATTTCAGAAGAAAGAAATTCTTTTGGAATAAGAAGTTCTATTGGACGTATTGGAGACTGATATTGATATATGATACTTGGATGTTTAATAAAGAGTGTTTAGCTTTAAAATCTTTATTAAGGGGAACTCGTGCAAATAGTTATTGATGAATTTAAAAAATAAAAACAAAGGATGCCTTTCTTGCCAGCCGAAGTTTATCTTCAGATCCTTCAACAGGAAGACTTAATATTTACAATGATTTATCTGGCATGTGCAGGAATCCTCCAACTACCGCTCAGAAGAGTCGAGGCGTATCCATTGCACAAAATGTGGCAACTCACACATTTGGATCTGCACCAATAGGACAAAGGTCAAGGCAAGATGGTGCCAGGTTGGGAATCATTAAATTGTTTATTATGGTTGCTGGTCCTCTCTTTCACTTCAAATTCTTATGAAAGCTACTGGTGTGCAGGATTGTTGTCAATATCACCAAGCCAAAGATGGAGATGGATGGGTAGAGTACAAAGGATCATTAGTTTTTAATCGACCTCAAAAGGTGTCTAAATTTCACAGTTATTTATATTCTCTTGTAAGATTTATGCCAAGTAGTGTTCAATTTGGTTCATTTACTAGTTCAATAGATAAAAGTATCATTTGGGAAGCAATTATCATTTCCGGAAAGTCTTGGAGTTACACTATTTTTTTTTTGTTATGGGTATTTAAGTGGAGAAGGGTAGAGGGGTGGTTCCATTATCTCAGAGTTTTGAAGGCTGCAGTTGGTCCTAAGGGTTGGCCCCAATGGAATACGGATATTTTGGTCATAAAAAAATTGCACGTTATACTTGATCATTATTGTCTAGTTCCATTTTTGATAGATATTGTAGGAAGCAATTTCTTAAAAGAAGACTTGGACATTCAAGGACACTCTTCTACTTAATGGTTATTTTGACTTCATTAGAAAGCTTCGAATTGTTAATGGTGCAAAGAAGCAAGTCCATCATCTTTCTCTAGGATTTTCCTCTGGTTTGGTTTGGTCAAATCTTAACATGGTTTATGTGATCAGGTTACAGAATATAGGGTGGTTCTCCACTTTTATCTGTCTATGAGTTAATGTATTTATGTGCTTATAGAGGGTACAATCCACTAGTACTAATCAGTCATCAACTCCGAAGAGTTAGAAGTAAGCATCTAGCTGCATGTGAACAGTGGTCTCCCTTCCTATCCTTTCCTATCACATGTAATTTTGTTTATAAGATGGCCATTCTTTATAATGTTCCTTAATATACTTGTCATTCAGGCGGAGATACCTCGTGCTTTTGTATGCGCTGAAGGCAAGATATTTGATGTGTCAGAATGGGCCATATGTCAGGTCAGTATTCTCTGCATTACTTACGTACCAAACCAGATAAAGGTTTCATTCTCTGCATTATTTCGCAAGAACTGTTAGTCATTGCTCCTCTGGAAGTAGAGAAATCCCAGGATGAAAACTATTGTATGAAAAAGATGGAAATATGTCCGTTGTTGCTAGTGCTTGTGTTCACCAATCTCCTTTGTGCAGGGTATGGCTTGTCGACCCAATACCCATAGGCCGAGTTTCCATGTAAACATGGTTGGATTAGAGAAATCATCGCAGCGATCCAATTCAAGTAGGTATCCGTGGGATTTTGATGCTGAGATGACAGATGAAGATGAAGAATTCGAGCTGTGGCTCCAGCAAGCTCTAGCATCTGGACTTTTCTGTGAGACACCAAAGCGAAGAAAGACTTGGAGTCCTTTCAAGTTGAATCAGATGAAAGGAAAGAAGCAATGGAGAAGGTCTTCATGAGCTACATGCATCAAAACTGGCTACGCTGCTCGGATGAGCATTTTGTGATGAATGATGCAACGTTCACTGCCTCTAAAATCAGGCAAAATGAAGAATGAAGATCAAAAGACATGATGCACACTATCTAAAGGTTTCATATGTATCAACAGGGAGATGATCGAGCTTCTCATCAAGGAAGAAGCCTTCTGTTGGTTTGGCTAAACAAGTATAAACATGCTGGTTAGCTGATCCATTTGTATATAGCATCCTAATTATCCGGCTTTCGTACACCCACTCTCCCTAGATCCCACTTGTGGAATTACATTGGGTATGTTGCATCTTAATTATCGGGCAGCATTTATCTATTGCAATGCTCGGTTTTGAGCTAGATCCTTTAAATTGAATAGGAAAACAAAACAGAGAAATCTTTGTACATCTGATGATCTTGCCTGGACTTCGTCCTACTTGAGGTGCAATAAATTTCAGAGAAAAACATTGTACTCTTCTGTGCAATTATAGGACAATTCATACTATGATCGTGCTACACTATCCACATATTTAAGCTCGAAAAATCTAGCCCAATAAGTTGGCAAAGCCAACACAAGATTAGGGCCGTCACCTTCATTCTATGCGGACCCTGACCCGGGCTGGCTTCTTGGGAAGCCCGTTCCCAGTGCGCTCACGGCCCGGCTGGCCTGCCAAAGGTAGTGGGAATTCTCCCGTTCCGTGGTCAAAGACTTGGTTGGATGCGGGATTCAAGTTGCTCTAGCCTTTTATCACATTGTTCAGACTACATTCTAGTAAAAGTTTCTTTGCACAAGATCACAGATAATATTGTATCATTCTGTAAGTCCAAAGAGCAAAATTGAATAGTTCAAACCAAGAGCAAAGAATCTCGTAAACACCCCACCCCTCACCCCGCGATTGTTACAGATCATCTTCCTCTAAATCCTGTTATAAATCTCTGGATGCCAGCAAAATCTGATACCATCTTCACTTTAGAGAAGCTACCTTGCTTCTTAGTCTCAATGTAATGGACTAGGAATTTGCTCTGCTCATCACCATTTGTCTGCAGCAACATGATAAAAGGGATGGTGTTAATAAGGAAATATAAAATATTGGGAGTACAAAACTAACCATGCCTAATAGCATCATGGTTACTTATATCACACACTGTCAAAAGCTCAGTTAGAAAATTACCCTTTTTCTATAAGGATCCAGAATGACAAGTTGAACAGGAAAGATAAAAAAGCTTGATCCAGAACATGGATAGTTACCTCAAATGCAAAGAAACCGCCAGGTTTCAACATCGAAACAGCTCCATCGCAGAGATGGATAAGGTCATTCATACCACTTGCTCCACCGTCTAACGCTAGTCTAGGTTCATGTCTACCAACTTCAGCTTGTAGTCCACCAATATCTTTGCTTGGAATATATGGTGGATTACTCACCAGTCCCACAAATTCTCCTTCATTATCTCTCAAAGGCTCAAACCAAGATCCTTGCTTCACATGGACTTTTTCCTGGCAGAAACATACAAGACAGATGCTCGATTCAAAATTTGCGTCGTAAAAATTTGATCAGTGATATAACCCTTGGTTCACTAATTCTATAATCATGTATGAAAATCTGATTTCTCATCAAGAAAGCCCAAATTCCCATTCAGCCACAAACATTTAAGAATCACAACCTTTGATTAACTAGTTGAGGGTCTATCGATAACAGCCTCTTTACCTCTCTACCTCTACCTCTGAGGTAGAGGTAAGGTCTATGTACACTCTACCCTCCTCAGACCTCACTCTGTGGGACTACACTACACTGGGAATGTTGTTGTTGTAACCTTTGCTTAACTAGCCAATTCTACAAACTATACCAGTTACCTTTAAAGATCAATCAGCATGAGAAATTCAACTATGCAAACACAGTAAAGTCTCAAAGAGGAACCATACAAGTGCAACTAGCAACAACTAAGCCTCGGACCCAAACAAGTTGGGGGTCGACTATATGAATCCTCGCTTTCATTTAAGCCTCATTTCAAATCACACTAAGAGCAACAAGCAAATTACTAAAAACACTAACCTCCAAATCATACCTCTGCACATTATAAGATGCAACAGCAGTAGCAACAGGACTTAAATCAGTAGCAATAACTCTACCTTTACTACCCAAAATCCTTGCAATCCCAATAGCAAGTGCACCACTCCCAGTCCCCAAATCACCCCACAATCCATCCCTCAACTCCTCATTCTCCTTAATAGCCTCATCCACAAGGTCCACAATCAGCTCAGTCTCAGGTCTTGGTATCAAAACCCCTTCTTGAACACTCAAAACCAAATCCCTCCAATGTTCACAACCAACCACATACTGAAATGGCCTTCTTTCTTCTACCCTTTGTTTCCACAACACATAAAGTTCATCCAAACATGTCCTTATCAAAACAGTACTATTACCATTCCTACTTTTGTGGGGTTGTTCCAAGATTGATTTGGGTGTCCCAATTGCATCTTCAATAAGCCAATTGAGCTCTCTAAGTAACTGGTTGGAGTCTGGACCATTATCAAGATTCAAGAAAGCTGAACCTACAGAAGAAGCTAAGGATTTAGCCCAAAGATGCCATTTTTTGAGGTCTGTTAAGGTTGTTTTGAAGGTGGGGGGCCTTAAAAACAGTGGTGTTTGAGGTTTCACTAACGTTGTTGGAGATGAAACAGCACAACATGAAATTGGTCGAATGAAGCTTAACCTCATTTTCTTCAACACACTTCGCAAATCTCAACATTCTTTTGGATATTTTACCCCCATTGTCTTTGTTTTGACCGAGTATTAAGATTTAATTAAAGAAAATTTATATGAAGATAATTTTTATTTTATCCAAATGAGTTTATATTTTAGATTCAAACTCGAACGCTCTCATTAAGAATGAATAGATTGTTATACCTGACTTTTACTATAATTCCCTATAATAAGAACATAAATAGCTTAAATGAATTTAAGTATTTAACTTAATTATATTGAGAATGATTACAAAATTTAGTATTTATATATTGTGGATATTTTTATATATATATATATATTTTATATTGTGGATATAATATCCCCCATTTTTTTTGCAATTGATTCAAGCTTATTTCATATCACATCATATATATAGAGAGAGAAATATATATATAGAAAAAGAATACACTCTAATTAACGTAGAAACACAATTTTATAATTTTTAAAAAGGAATAAATAGAATAGGTATAATAAATAGTTCAAAAGATTTAGATAATGTAATAACTATTCTAGATGAAATGGAAATAATAGGAGAAAAATCCTTAGCACACTGGAATGCTAATGAAATAATGTGTAAATTAGAAATTATCAACCCAGAATATACAATAAAGATAGCGTCTATAGAAGTCAATAATGAAGATACTGAAGAATTTGATAGACAAATAAGAGTTATTAAATTAGAAGTTATAAGAAGATCAACCTCTAGACATAGATCATCAACTTTTATAGTTAGAAACCACAACGAACAAGTAAGAGGAAAAGCACATATGGTAATAATTATAAGAGATTAAACGACAACACTAGGACAAATACATATAAACTACCTGATAAAAATGAACTAATTAATAGAATACAAAGAAGAAGAATATTTAGCAAATTTGACTGTAAATCAGGGTACTGACAGGTAAAAATGCATCTAGACAGTATACAATGGACAACATTCACATTTTCAGGAGGGCATTTTGAATGGCTAGTTATGTCGTTTGGTTTAAAAACAGTTCCACCAATTTTTCAAAGAAAAATGAATAATATCTTTGGAGGATATAAAATTTTTATATTAGTTTATGTAGACGATATTCTAGTATTTAGTCAGAATATGCAAGAACACCTAGGACACCTACGAACAGTTTTTAGACTATTTGTTAAACATGAAATAAGGAAAAAGACATCGTTTCCACCCCAAACTATACTCGAAAAGTCTAAGTCACACCTAAACTATTGGAGTGACCTAATACACACCTAAACTACTTAAAAGTGTAATTTTTTACAACCTAAATCTGACATGAAAAAAACATAATTATTTAATTAAAAAAGACGCGTCTAAAATAAAAAATAACACAAAAAAAAAGTTAAAACTGAAAATTCCAATTCCAATTCATCTTCTTCTTCTCCAAAATAAAAAATTCCCAAACTGAAAAAAATATTCAAATTCAAAACATCCATCTCCTTCTTCTTCTCCAAAATCAAAAATTCCCAAACTGAAAGAAAGATCCAAATTCAAAACATCCATCTTCTTCTTCTTCTCCAAAATAAAAAATTTCTAAACTGAAAAAAAGATCCAAATTCAAAACATCAATCTTCTTCTTCTTCTCCAAATTCAAAAATCCCCACCATCCATCTTCTTCTTCTTCTCCAAATTCAAAAATTCCCAAATTAAACTGAAAATTTCAATTTCAATTCCAAGTTGTCAATGAATTTCGAACGATTAACAATGGGCAAAATTGCTCCTTCTTCTTCTTTCCCCAATTCAATTCAACCATCGCCAAGTAGTAGTACAAGCGTCTCACTGACCTTGGCCCAACAACTTCACTAACTAATAATAGCCCTCACGTAGAAGGCAGGCCAAAAGGTTTGGTGACAATGAAAATAATTGGAACGGATGGAATGGCAAACAAGAGGTAGAAATGAGAGAAATATTGGGAGTATTAGGCAGAAAAGACCAAGAAGAGTATCTTAGGCTAGGGAGAAGGCCTTAAAATTGAATAAATTTTTAGCCATGTCCGATTCTTTGCTCACAGGCCTAGCAGTAATTGGTTCTGCATTGTCAGATCATTCTCCTCATGGATCTTGGGCAGCCATGATAGGAATTATTGGTGGCGCATTGGCAAGTGTAGTTAACACAATAGAACATGGTGGGCAAGTTGGAATGGAGAGAAGAGAAAATGGTGAAGTGTTTGGACATTGAAGAAGAAGAAAAATGATTTAAATTAAAAAGAAAAAAGAAGAATTTATGAAAATAATAAATTTATTATTTTTTCGGATGATGCTGATGTGGTGCTGATGTAGTGCTGACGCGGCAGTGCGTGAAAAACACCACACCACATGCAAGTGGGGTAATGCCTGACGGGGTGTAAAAAGTATCACTTTTTTATAGTTAAGTGTGTAATAGGTCACTAGTATAGTTTAGGTGTAGTTTAGACTTTTTGGGTATAGTTTAGGATGAAAACAATGCCTTTTTCCCATGAAAGAATAATCAGCAAAAAGAAAATGGAGTTATGTAAGACCTATATTAATTTCTTAGGAGTAACTTTAATAGAAGGAAAGATAAAACTCCAACCACATATAGCAAAGAAAGTACTAGACATGCCAGACAAATTAGATAATACAAAATACTTACAAAAATTTCTAGGATTAGTAAAGTATGCTAGAAATTTTATTTAAGACATAGGAAAAATAGTTGGACCTTTATATGCTAAAACAGACAGTAAAAGCCAAAAATATTTTAATATAATAGATATTAAACTAGTACAACAAATTAAAGAAAAGGTTAAAAATATTTCAGACTTAAAAATCTCCTTAGAAACAGATTACTTAATTATTCAGACTGATGAAACTAGGATGGGGAGCTATCTTAAAAGTAAGGCCTAATAAATATAGTGATAAAAATAAAGAACACATTTGCACATACCAAAGCGGATTATATAAAGAAAAAGAAAATATGAGTAGTATAGATTTAGAAGTACTGGCAATAATATATGGCTTAAGTAGTTTCAAACTATATATATTAAAAAAGGAAGAAGTCTTAGTAAGAACGGATTGTGAAACAATAGTTAAATTTCATCAAAAGATAAATGATAAATCTAGTAGTAAAAGACGATGGTTAAATTTTATGGATACTATATCAATTTATAAAAATATTATTTTTGAATATATAAAAGAAAAAGATAATGAACTAGCAGATAAATTAAGTAAATTACAAATAAAGACTAAACCTATAAACTAATGTGTATTTCAGCATGAGACCAACTGGTCAACCTACCGCAGACAAAGGCAAATGAGTAGTCTCGTCCTCTCAAGACTCGTACTACTAGACAATGTTAGGTAATATTAATTTCAAACCAAGAAAATTTATGAAATTAATGGAAAGAATTGAATTCGGACCATTTAACTTAATATGTTATCCATCTAGTAATTTATCTTTTAGAATTAGACCAGAATGTGTTTTAGATAAACCCCAAAAATATTTAGTAGACAACCTTTGGATAGCCCATAACAAACCAGACCACAGACATTTTTTAGCTGGAATGAATGCTTTATGCCAATACATATCTGACAAAAGTAGACCTAAATTTAAATATTATGTAGTTATACATGGAAAGACAAACGAAATTTTTCAAACTTGGATAGAGGTAATAGACTCTATAAACGGCATTAAAACCCAACTTTATAAAGGTTTTAACTATTTTTCCAAAGCCTCAGACTATGCAAGGGAATATCTTGGGCCTAACTATTACATATCACCAGCACATAGACAAAGCCCAAACCAAATACTCAAATATAATATTCAGAAAGACACTGATAAGATAATTTTTTGTGATCACTGCTCCTCGATGATCGAAGCTTTCAAAAGACTAAATACTCATAAAGAAGCTCTTATCATCGAAAACACCAGACTAATGGAACAAGTACAAACTTTACAAGACAAGATCAATACCTATCGGATCAAGGCAAGTAGGACAAACGCAAGTACTCAAACACAGAGTTCTCAATCTCCACAAAAAATGAATGAGACGGGTGTGCATTCCCCTCTGAATGCTAAGAAATCCACTATACCGGATGTTGATACAGCTAGTCCGGTGCAAACGGTAACCGGTAAAGACAAATCAAACCCGTTAATGGCTGTCACTTTGCCAAAAAGTGAAGACGAAGGAAGCCCTTCATCAAAACAACCATCAGTTAAAACTAATACTCTAAAAAAGACATTAATTGCAAAAAAGAAAAATAAACAAATTGAGACTATAGTAAAGCAGACATTAGAATTTTTTTTTAATAGCCAAGGACAAGACAAGCATATTGATAGCAAAGACAAGCCCAGTACAAGTTCGGACAGACCAGTTCCAGACATGAATAATGCAGATAATAATATTTTAAGATCAGAAGAAGACGATGAATTCGAAAATAGTCTTGAATGTCTCCAAGATGCATAGACCACAATAAAGATGATGACTCAGGGATGGATTTTGATTCTATCGCCCTGCACAACCTAGACACATAATCAGACAAAGACAAGTGATAAAGAAGACTTACACGTAGAAAACAAAAACAACTAATATTGGATAGAGATAACATATAGATAAGATTGTCATGTGGGTATGCCCACTTTATGTCTTGTAAAAATAATTGAGTGCTTAATCTATATGGTTTTCATATAGAGTGCTAAAACTGATATCAGAGATAACATAATTGAGCTCTGATACCATGCCCACTTTATGTCTTGTAAAAATAATTGAGTGCTTCCTTTATCACTACCTTCCAAAAGAAGGAAAAACTGTTGAAGCACGCGTCTAAAGGAATAATAATGCATGTGACGATGGGGCCCAGAAGCGTACCCGACCTTCATTATTAAGATTCTTTATCTCTTAAGTGTCGGCCATTCATTTTGAGGCCACATAGCAAGTTTGAGTCTTTTTTTTTAACTTACCCCGTTCATTTCTCTCTCTTAACCTAATTCTTATCAACTAATATATATATATATATATATATACTAATTTAGGTGTACGCACCTTGCGCGTGTATCTCACTTTAATGAATTCAAACATTACGCTAAATAGGATATTTGTTTAACTAATAAAAATGAATATAATAATTAAATTTAATATCTTTTGAGTATGTAAAGATGGATAATTTATTTATTAAACCTAATTTTTACCAAAAATATTTTTAAAAGTCGATCGACATTCATCTACCATCTGTAAATTGTTACAAAATAATACAATGACAGAGAGATCAAAATAATACAATTAAATCTAATCTTTACACACAAAATTCTTTTCAAAGTCATCTAACACTCATCTATCACCTGTAAACAATAACAAAATAATACGATAATAGAGATATCAAAATAATATAACTACAGTAAATTGTAACAAAACAATACAATGACAAAGAGATCAAAATAATAAAATTAAATCTAATCTTTACACACAAAATTCTTTTCAAATTCATTCGACACTCATCTATCACCTCTAAACAATAACAAAATAATAC
>NC_061117.1:226266266-226272536 GCF_002878395.1 Capsicum annuum | reverse complement strand
TTCATTCGACACTCATCTATCACCTCTAAACAATAACAAAATAATACAATAATAGAGATATCAAAATAATATAACTAAACCTAACCTTTACATAAAAACATTCCTAAAGGCCGACCAACATTTATCTAACACCTGTAAACTGCGACAAAATAATACGATAAAAGTGATATCAAAACAATACAATTAAACTTAAATTTTACACACAAAAATTTCTCAAAGTATGAACTGTAAACTACCACAAAATAAAAAACTAATAGAGACAGTGGTGGAACCAAAATTTTCAGCAAGGAGGTTCACAAGTGAACATATTATATAACCGAAGGAGGTTCGACATCTACTATATATACATAAAAAAAATCAAGCATCCACCAATCTAGACATGCAAGCGAATCAAATTAGATGAGCATCAATCATATTATCGCAATAGGCAAACCGATTTGTTTAGAGTCCTATTTTAAGAGTATTTTTTTAATTGAGTAGTAGAAAAAATAATATTAATTAATTCTCCTACCATATATTTTAGGTGTCTCATATATTTTAGAAAATCTAGTTAATATAATAAAAAATAATTAAATAATAAATTTAAAAAATAATGAAAAGACAAAGTGACTTCTTATATCAAAGTATTTTACTCTAGAATTGTCGTATTCAAAATTTATATAAGAATATTTTATTGTAGAAGCACCGAATTTAAAATTTCAATAAAATAGGTGTATTAAGTTTGATTATACAAAATTTTAGATTCAGCTAAATGAATATAATATAATCAATGGTATATATATTACTCACCAGTTATGATGTCGGAGATTTGTCGCAACTTCAATAAATCATCAATTATTGTCGAAAAAAAAAGATCACCACAATTGATGAATTCTCTGCAATAAATAATTCTAGATAAATATAAACTACCACAATTTTGAGTAGACAAAAGCAAAATTTAACAGTTCTATTATCAATTATCAAAAGATTAAAAAAAAGTTAATGCCAAATGCAATAAAGAAGTAGATTATAACCATAAAAGTTTCTCCGTATGTGTATTTACTTTAAAGGAAACTTTTGATGTTTGTTTTTCACTTGGACTACACAAACCACGATGTGTTCATATAAAAAAGAAATAGACATAGAATCCAAGATGGAATACAATTTTGATTACATACACGTAGCAATAAATTTTGGTAAATTATGGACTTTCTATTTTTATAGTTTGTTAAAATAAGGAAAGATTTTACTAAAGTATTTAATTTATTTGAGTTCCATATATTTTAGGAAGTCTAGTAGAACGAAAAATATTAATTAATTCTCTTACCATATATTTTAGGTATCCCATATATTTTAGAAAGTCTAGTTAATATAATAAAAAATAATTAAATAATAAATTAAAAATAGTGGAAAGACAGTTTTGTCTAAAGAATAGTCTTTTAATAAAGGGTAAAAAGTTTAAATCACTTTTTTAAGGGTCTTCACACTTTTAATATATTATAGATATAGATTATAGATATAAATATAGATATTGTTATAAAACAAGAAAGAATAAAGAAGAAGAGTAAGGAGAATAGAGAGAGTGATTCTTATTTCTTCTCTTAAGGGATGAGAGATCATAAGATTGTCAATACAATGAACAAAACCTCTTTATTTATAGGGAAAATTTACTCCTAGTCTGAGTAAAAGACGGATGCTTCAAATCCTAATAGATATCAAAGTAGATCTTGATAGATCTTGATAGACATTCACTATAATATACATACATTTATAGCACTCCCCCTTGAATGTCTAATTGGTAGATAATGTGCCTCGTTAAAACCTTACTAGAAAAAACCCACTAGAAAAAAAATCTAGTGAAGGAAAAATAGTACATATCTCTAATAATACGCATTTCGGCTGCCTCATAAAAAACCTTACAAGGAAAACCCAGTGGGATAAAACCTCGTAAGGGAAAAAGAGTACAACGCGTATTAACTCCCCCTAATGAGAACATCCTTGACCTTTGCATCTCGATCTCGTACAACATCTTCTTGAAAGTTGCAGTCGGAGAAGATTTGGTGAATAAATCAGTCACATTGTCAGTTGAACGAATCTGTTGCACGTTAATATCATCATTCTTTTGTAGCTCATGTATGTAGAAAAGCTTTGGCAAAATGTGCTTCGTTCTATCTCCATTTATGAATCCTCCCTTAAGATGTGTTACGTATGCTGAATTATCTCTGTATAAAATTGTGGGTAGATTGTCATATTTCACACCACATTTTTCTCGAATAAGATATATCATGGGCCTCAACCATACACATTCTCGGCTTGCTTCATGAATAGCTATTATCTCAGCATGATTCGATGAAGTGGCTACGATAGACTGCTTTGTATATCTCTAAGATATGGCAGTACTACCACATATGAACACATAACCTATTTGAGATCGAACTTTATGCGGGTCAGATAAGTACCCAACATCAGCATGACCAATAAGATCGGGACTGCAATCTTTAGAATAAAACAAGCTCATGTGTTTTATCTCATTTTGATGTCTCATAGTAGGAGCAGAAATATACCTTGCTAACAAATTGACTGAAAAGGCTATAGGCCTTGTATTATTTGCAAGGTACATGAGTGCATCAATTGCACTAAGATATGGTACTTTATAACCAATCCAATTCGATATATTTCGAATTTTAGCAAATAATCTATTGCTTTGAAAACTCTCCAAGAGTTCCAATGATGTTCAAGCAATAAGCTTCTACAATATAAGGATTATAAATAAGTTTTCCAGAAACTTTTATATGCTTCAAGCAGTTTGAATCCTTAAAAGCTTTCACATAAGTTTTGTCAAGTGACAATATTCAACATTTCATGAGTGACATCTTCAAGTGTCTGGACTACAAATCAAATAAGTTTTATGCTTACCAAAATGCATCCTTTCAGGTCACTTGATAAATGTTTCCACGTCAGCATGCTTAAATAAATGTAGAATTCAGATCCTCGTAATTTTTCACAATACTGCACCAATATTGTGTCAAAGATATTGATGATATGTCATTTCGTATCGGTTCACAATGCGACATAACATTTTGAGATCTCATCACTTCATTATTTTAAGATACATAAACCTCTCATAAGGTTTCATGAAGTGTTATGTCATCGGCTCTTCAAGCGCATATTACCTTCTTATTATGATTATTTTCTCCTTATTTTATACAAGTACTATTTCATTTGGAACCGATTGGTCTATCACGCTTCACGCATGCATAGACTTTGTCCTTTAGAGACATAAAATAGGAGCACTTGCAGCTTAAATATGAGACGCGTTCGGCATTTGACTTGAATTATCTTTTGAATGAGGATCTGATGATAATTCCTAACATACTTCATAGATGCTTATAATCTCCCCCTTATGTTAGGAAAGCTAACATACATCCTCCATCTTCTTTTGATGGATCCATCTTTGTACATCATGGTACATTCATTAATCGTATACCGCATATCAAAACTATTAGATGAAATAGTTGGTTCATGACCTTGAACCAATTGAGGGTAAGAAATAATCACAATTTATTGGTCTAATGCATACAAGTGTTATTGTATGCAACATATCATATTTCATATCAACACGTGAAGCTTTGTTCTCATTAGCGATGGTTTAGCTATTTATCGAAGACATTCAATGCCAAACCATCATCATCAAGATAACTTTCTTGATTGCACAATCTGAAAATTATGCTCAATTTATATTGAACAAGTAACTTTATGAATGTCAAATGTAGGTTGATCATGAATGTACATCTGATCATCTTATTGATGCATCTTTTCAACATATCACATGATAGGTGAACGAGCCCTTATTCACCTTTTATTCATTTCAGATTTTGAGGGATCTAATCCCAAAATTACTTGGTCCAACCAACTTATCATGAGAACAAACAACATTAAAGTTCATGAAGAATTTTCTAATTCTTCAATATATGTTCAATACTCAATATGCACATCTTCGGGATATCACAATCGTTCATGTCAACTTATGAACTTTTAATCTAGTAAACTCCAAGTTTACCATGATATATATTTTTGCTTTAGTAAATTTTAGATTTACTATTATATGAATAAATTTCAGATTTACTACTTCAGAAGTAGATTTCAAAATTATTCAACCTCTTTCGGAAGTGAGTTGTGATACAATCACAATCAAGTGCACGTTTGCATTAATAAGTTTCTCATTTCCCAGGAATGGAATATAATCGTGCCTTAAGCCTATCAAATTATGATAGCTTATAACCTCTTTCAAGATTTTGCTACTTCAGAAGCAAATCGAGGCATACATATGATGTAGAGAATTTTTCTCTAGCACATCTTATAATCATATAAGCGTGTGAAAATATCATCACTTTTGATGATCATTATTATATTCGTGCATCACTTATTTTCTTTCAGACATATTATGCACTGCTACCACATACACCTCAAGAATGAAGTAAGTTGTCATATTTCAGACTTATCATATATTGCTACCACATTCACTTCATGGAATGGAGCATATTCAAAGGGTCGAATTTCATGACTTTTCACCCAATACCCATTATTTTGCCTTAGCCATCACAATATCCTCAATATGGTGCATTGAGATTCAAACTCAATATTTTATCCATATAAAGACGTCTTAGGCATAAATCGATGGGACTTGAACCCAAATATTATCATCCCTTTTGATAATATTGTTCTTGAGGAATGAATTTAAAACATAAATGGTTCCAAACCAATTATTTTTCCTCAAATCCAACAATAATTCTATCATTAATAGAAAAATACAAATAATATAAGGAATTACTAACCTTGATCTTTAGATTTATAATCTCACCTTATTTGGTAGAGTCTCGTGCTGATAATATGTTATAAAACAAGAAAAAATAAAGAAGAAGAGTAAGGAGAATAGAGAGTGTGATTCTTATTTCTTCTCTTGAGGGATGGGAGATCATAAGATTATCAATACAATGAACAAAACCCCTCTATTCATAGGGAAAATTTACTCCTAGTCTGAGTCAAAGACGGATGCTTCAAATCCTAATAGATATCAAAATAAATCTTGATAGACATTCACTATAATGTAAATACATTTATAACAGATATAGATATTTCAAAGCTTACCATTTTAAGTGTAATATATATATATATATATATATATATATATATATATATATATATATATATGATTAAACATTAAGAAAGGAGATTAGTATCTAGACTAATATGACAATATTTCATGGGAATGGTTTGACCTCAATTTTACACTTTAAAAAGTATAGTTAACTAAATCATTAAAGGGGTAACAAGACTACTTCTAAGGGTTCTATTTCATTTTCAATAACAAAATAAAGCTATCTTGATCTGATATGAAACTTTTTTTGACTCTTATTTGCGGTATTCCATATCTGAACATCACTATTCTGAATTCGCATCGATCAAAATATTCTTTACTAAATATTTTTCGAATTCAAATGTGAAAACGTCAAGTGAAAAATGAAAGAATACTTATTATTATTCCAGTACAATGTTACATTATTACCACATTTGAGATGAGAAACTTACAAAATGTGCCTTTAATGCTAAGTCATTAACTCTTTCAACATTAAAATAGTAGTCAATATAAATGGATAAACTCATCTGATAAATTAGGTGTATGTTGCTATCTATCTAATTTATGATTTAAATTGACATTTGACAGCATGACAATACTAACAAAATTTGGAAAGAGCACACTAGTTGACACTAAAAAAATCTTTTTTTTTTCTCCAAAATTTTCATATTCAGTTGGTTAAAACAAGTTTCATATGCGATATTTCATATTAATTACTATGTTGTACTATTTTTTAACAAAATTAAACCCACAGGCTCGATCGACTTGGTTACATCCATCCCTATCCTCACTCTATTCCCGCAATTTGGGGTGTGCATCGATCGGTTCGGTTCGATTCGATTTTACATATTACCGGTTCGATTTTTAAATATGCTAAACCAATAACCAAACTAATAAGATATTTTTTATCGGTTTTCGATTTATCGTGTTAGTCCCTAACGGTTCGGTTTTCGGTTTAACCGATAAGAAAATACTCACAAAATAGAAATAGTAGTAACTAACATGAAAAATAATCGAATCTTAGTTGCAAACAAAAATCCTACATAATGTGTTTTAATTTACAAGAATCTTCAAGTTTGAACTAAATGTTGTTACGAAAAATTAAGAGTTTGTATAATTGAAATAATAGGTTTGTTAATTTGTAGAGATTAAAG
>NC_061117.1:226262458-226266166 GCF_002878395.1 Capsicum annuum | reverse complement strand
AAGTTATATATATATATATATATATATATATATATATATATATATATATATTCTTATTGGGTTATCGGTTTACCCAATAAGAAAAAATCGAACCGAATCAATAGCTCAGTAATTTAAAAAAAAAAACAATTAAAAAACCGTTAACCCAATAGACCAATAATAACAAATAAATAACATTTTTATCGGTTCGAGTTATCGGTCGGTTTGATTTTTCCACAGCCCTACCCGCAATCCCATCCCTATCACTTATTATCTTGAAAAATAAAGTTCTTAAAAATATTTTCCGTTATACCGAATACACATTAAATAGATAATTAATTAATTCCATCCAACAATTGAATTTCTGTCATAAAAGAATCCAATGTATTAATACTACTTTATCTTTAAGCACCGTCCAAAGTTGTCTTACATTTATCGACACATTTTCGGCTTAGATAACCTAACTTTTTGTATTGATTTAAAAATTGTAAGTTTCTTATTTTTTTAACACATTTACAATATAAAATTTACATACTTAAGTACTTATGTAAAAAAAGTAGTAGAATTAAAAATACTTTTGATTCCTTAGTTGATGATAAATTCTGTTTTAGTCCTAATTTTGACATTTAACTAAGAATGTCTAATTTTTAATTACTTGAAATGTGCTTCTTCGATCCTTTTGCTTGTAAATATTTACGAACCTTTATAAGTATTAACCGTTTTAATGTTTGGTTATATACGTGTCGAGTTGAGCTTGGATTGCTACTCCATACATAAACGTAAAATTCTTCAAAAAATTAATTTAAATATAATTTATTTTCAGTATAAAGAGCAAAACATATGTTTCAATTGATACAGAAGAGATCAAAAGTATTATGTTACGATGTACTAAATCATATTTAAAGGTTATAAGAGAATTGTAGCATTGGATTCTCTCTTTGTTCAAGATGAGAATTTTAAAAGATTTTACTCTCTCCGTTTCAAAAAAAAAAAAGATTTAATGTAACTTGACACGAAAATTAAGAATTTTTTTTTTAATTTTATTATTTTAAATTAAAATTATATTAAATATATTTTAAAAATATTATGAAAAATTGGATCAATATTTTTCAAATTGGTTGAACAAGAAAATAGATTATTACTATTGAAACGGAGGGAGTATTTGTCAAAAAGCTCTTAGAGGATGTTATAACTTTAGCTACTTTTTACCTATAATTCACCTACTTTATACATTATCCCATTTACATAGTAAAAAGTCAAATCTAAATTATATAAACAAATTGCTTTAAAAAAAAAAACTGTTGAAAGTTCTTTGTAGTGGTCTGTTACGTTGTAAAAAAAAAAAAAGGTTACATAATTAAAATTATATTTGTGTGCATGCCATTTTAGAATTATATATTTGTTCAATGATATGGTTGAATTGAACCAGCAGATGTTTCATACATGACTTCAACATATTGGTCCCCTATGGCCATATAACTTTCCTTTAATTATGTTCTTATTTTTTTTTTTATTTCTCAAGATATTCCTACAGCCGGCAGCCGTGAGACTAATTCTTTGTTTCTACTGTCAACATATTAAGCGGTAGAGAACTTGCCACAGATGGGGATTGAACCCCCAACATCTTATTTAAGGGATGAAGTGTTGAACCACCACACTAACTCTTGCGACTTTTAATTATGATTTTATTTATTTATCAACCTCCCTTTACCATCTTTAACTAAGTGATTGAGATTGCATTAAATTTTCTCATTCTAAATAATAATCAATTATGATAGATATATATTATTAGAGTTTTTGTCCTAATTTTTTTATTAAATTTTAAGTATTAATTTTTTATTAAAGAAAAGTCAAAATATTATTATAATTGTTTTTAGTTTTCCTGAATGAAAAATATAATTCTTTTTTCGTATTTGACTAACCTCTTTTTTTGAAAGAGAGTCTTATTTATGAGAAGAATTTTCATGATATTTTTTTCAAACCATATATTTTTCTTTGTGATCTAATTTAACGCCTACATAATTTACAACTAAATTATCTTCCGCATGACGCCATCTCGATTTTAAATCCAAACATATATATCAGCTAAGTTGATCAATTGACAACATTTAGAAAGAAAACCCAACTCAAAAGTTTTCCAAAAGGTGTTATTGATCATGCTTAATTAGTCCAATAAGATTCCCATGTTCATTTTCTCTAGTAGCAAAAATATTAAATTTTAATGGATATGATTATTCAACATTTATATTAGTAGAATATACTAATAAATATCTCTTAAAATTAACGAGATATGCATCAACTTTTCAAAATATTATATAATTATGAAAAGAAATGGCGTAGCAGAGGACAATAGTCAACTTGCATTTCCATTTAATTCAATTTAATTCACCCCCACACGGCCAACGTTCATTACTTAACATAATTAATTAATTGCATTAATTTTTTTTTATTGTACATTATGTGACATACTTTAGTCTATCACAAAAAAATAAAATTACTCCTTTTATTTTAATTTATTTATCTAATTATAATGATCTAAACTAAAATATTACTGTCAAAATTTATTTTATATTTAAATTAAATTATGCCACATAAATTTGAGGCTACTCATCGTCACCTGATTATTATTATTACTACAACAATCTACTACTACAACTTACTATTCTTTTGTTATCTCAATTTTCCAATCACTTTCTTTAATTATTTTTCCATGTATAATCTCTAGTGTTTTAAAGTTAAAACCTTTGGATCCATCAATTTCCATGTTTCAATATTTTTGGCACACAATTCTTCTACTTTTAGCTCTTTCATTTTTTTTCTTTCCTTCTTTACTAATCGGAGCGACATAGAACTGAATCTTTAGTAAATCAAGCAAGCATCACAATTTTTTGATAACGTACAAATTTTTAAGGGGGGAATGGGAATTTGTTATTCATCAAGTAGAAGCAAGAGCAGTGATGGATTATGGGATGGTAAGAATGAAACTAAGTTGAAGAAGAACAGTTACAGTGGAGATTTTAGCTCTTTTTTAAGCAAGTTAAGTGGTGGTGTTGGTGGAGAGGAAAAGGGGCTGCATCATATACCTGGAAGGCTTTTGGGAAATGGGGCAACTTCCCTTGCTTGCTTATATACTCAGCAAGGGAAAAAAGGAACTAATCAAGATGCTATGATTGTTTGGGAGGTGCTTAATTCTTTCTGTTGCTTGAATAAGTTTTTGTGTTATCTGCTTTTTGGTTGGTTGTGTTTGTATTGAATGATTCTGTATGTCATGAGTAAGCAAATTATCAATCTTTTTGAGCATATGGGAGATTAGATATATTGAAGATTGAATCTTTTAGTTATCTATCACATAGCTGGTTCCGCGGACGGATAAATGAGGAGGGTTGTGGTGGGTTGATGGCTGGTGTGTAAGTTTAACTATGAATCATTTGTGTTTTATGTTGTTTGGATGGCTTTGTATTGAAGGTTTCTATGTCACGAGTACCTAAATTATCAATCTTTTTGTGTATATGGGAGGTTGGATATCTAACAATTGAATCTTTTAGTAATTTATCACACAGCTGGTTCTGCGGAAGGATAAATGAGGAGGGTTGTGGTAGGTTGATGGCTGGTGTGTAAGTTTAACTATGAAACATCTGAATTTTGTGTTTTATGTGTTTTTGGATGTCTTTGTATTGAATGTTTCTCTGTCATGAGTAACTAAATTATCAATCTTTTTGTGTATATGGG